>NC_061509.1:115830322-115862946 GCF_022539505.1 Lolium rigidum
GTCGCACCGTTAGAGCGGCGGTAGGGATCGAAAGAAAAAGGTAAGTGACCAAATATGAGGTGCCAAAAAAATCAAAGAAAAGAAAGTTTTATAGTACATAGAGGATGACATGCGGGTCCCATTTATGCAAATGGACAGGTATCGCCGTTTGAGAGGCTAAGGCAGAGGGATCGAAAGAAAAAGGCAAGTGACCAAATTTGAGGTGCCAAAAAAAACTCCAAGAAAAGAGAGTTGAGTTGCTCATAAAGGATGACATCGCGGGTCCCAACTAGCGACGAACGGCCTCAAGCGTTTCCAAGGCAGGATGATGAGGCCCTAAGGGCTCGTGGGTTGCCCGATCTCACGAATTGACCGAGGGAAAGGCGGGGGAGAGGAAGAACACGAAGAACACGGCGAAGAACACGATGAACACACGCGAACGCACGCAACACAACCCGATACAATTCCGGTTTACTCCCGATAGCCCGAACCACTATCCCGATAGAATCTCTCAAGGGAGAGACACGCGGTAGAATCCCCGAGAGGAAGATCGGTATACGATCGGTAGAATCACACGAGTGAGAGACCGGTGGTAGAATCACAAGTGTGAGAGACTAACCATATAAGGAGTGCCTTGTACAATAGATTTGGATAATCTAAGGAGGGGGTTTCCCTAATCCCAAAGGGATGGTGGAGGCATAAGCCAAGTTCTCACTCAAGTTATGTCTTTCCTAATGAAGGGGGAGGTGGGAGCCTATATATAGGGATCCACCAAAGGAGGGGTAGTTTAGGCATACAAAGGGATAAAGGGTTCAGATTTGATGCTCTTTGCAGTGGGGCGGTAGTGCCGGCGCAGGTAGGGCGACATGGCCGTCATCCTCGGTGTAGTGGTAGGCCGGCAGCTGCCGATGGAGATGGGCGGCGGTGCCGGTCGTCGTGAACGGCGATGCCGGCCGTCGCGGCGCGTCGCCTTCTCCTTGACGATCTCTTCCATGCTTCCCATGACCTTGACGTTGACCTTGAGTCCTCGAGCCTCCATGGCGTCATCCACTTCCTCCATACTCGGCGATGCATACCTATCATGGTCATATGACGTAGGATGAAGTAGCATACCATTCAGGAGAGACATTTGTAGGAACGCATAAAGGAGAAGATTCACCTTTGCGTGACGTGTAGATGTTGACGCACATGATGCGGTGGAGACCGAAGGTCGCCCGTATCATCTCCCCCCACTTGAAAAAGAGTCGTCCTCGACGATAACTCATCATGAACGGGTAGAGGTGGGAGATGACAACAACTCTTCAATGTGGCATCACTTATCATGAACCCTATCAATAGCACAAGACAAGCAACGCAACACTCAAAGGGTAGCCGAAGTTCCATGGGTATAGCAAGAGAGCGCAAGTTGAAGGAGGTCACCTTATCGAAGTGTCGTTGTGCTCTCATTGAGAGATCTTGTGTAGTCGAAGTGTGTGGGCGAAACCACTCATTGGAGCTCACTTGTATCATGCTCTCAAGAGCTCGTTTGGTCAACTCGTGCTCAATCGAGGTTGACCTCTTCTTCCGTGTACCTTCACACACAATAGGCAAAGCAAAGAACGTGTGTGCATGGTATATGAACACATCATCCATCATGATGGTCCATTTCTTTTGCACATCACCATTAGCATTAAGCAATTTACCATAGTAGATGTGGTGAATATGCGGAGTAAACATGGGAACATGCTCAACATGGATATATGCAAAGTCTCTAAAATGTGAGAGAGCTATGGGGGCAATCTCATTTACAAGCATATTAACATTATGGCAAACCAAGCATTGGAAAGAGAAAGTATTCAACATTTTGGTTGCACTAATGGGAGAATATTGCAAGCATGTAGCACAAAACATGTTCAAGTTTGTATCATAGCATGGCATGGTCAAATTGTCACAAGAAACTATTTCCACATGATCAACAATGGTGGTATCACAAGTATCACAAGGGAAAGTGAAAGAAGCATATGACATAGCAATAGGATCATCCAACTCATGCAAGCACTCATAAATCATCATGTCCACTAGTGGGATCATGGCATCATCAACACCCATATAGGTACCTTTGTAGTCCCACTCATATGAGGTAGGTGTTGTGGAAGAGGTCGGCTCGATGTGGCCTCCATGTTCATCTTCAAGCAAGCATGGTGTGATATCATCATCTTCATGCACCATGTACATCTTCTCCATGATCGGCGTCTCGTCATCCATGGGACCTAATAAGACACAAGGAAACACACTAGAGGTAGAGGGTAAGTTGTTAGAATTCGAAGTGGCCTCACATGACCTATCAACTACCACTCTCATCTCACTCGGTGTATCACTCATGCTCTCGAAGTGGAGGAACTCATCAAGCTCACATATAGTGGAGTCGCTCATCTCACATATAGTGGAGTCCCTCATCTCCATGGCAATGGCGTCGTCGATGTCCGAGCAACCTAGCAAAGAGGAAGACAACACAAGAGGAGTAGAGGTTAAGTTGTTAGAAATCAAAACATCCTCACTCGACTCATGGTGTGTATCACTCTTGCTCTCAAGGTGTTTGAAGTAGGATTTGCACTCGGCTTTGTCTTGGAGGGTCATTTTGGCCTCTCGAGCATCTAGCTCGGCGAAGTATGCTCTCATCTCGGCTTGCTCTTGTGGGGTCATCATGTATATCTCACTAGGATAGGTGTATATGTATGGTGGAAGGAAAACTACACAAGTATCCCACCTTTTCAAGAAAGTATCGGAAAAATGGTTCAAGTCAAGAGCAAAGTCGAAATGTATCGGGGTTACTCACACACACACTCAAAGCACACGCAAAAGGCTAAGAAACACTATATGTGGTGGGTAAGGGGTGGATAGCAAACGAAAAAGATCAACGGAAAAGTCTATTGTCAAATGTGGGTAAGATCCAAAATCAAATGTCAAGAGTGGTGATCTATGTCAAGGAAACACGGAAACACACACAAGAAGATCAATGGGGTTAGCGCGACCAAGGAAGTGAGCAAGTGACAAGATGGTCCTAGCGAAGACTATTAGCTCGGTGTCACGCCAACACAAGAGAGACGGTAGCTCGGTTGCATATGAGAGAAGCAACAAGATTTGCACAAATGCCACTCTCCTCTTTTCTCTCTTAGTGCTCACAAGCTTTGCACTTCTCGGTATCGGTGGACACACACTCTTTTCTATTTCTTTTCTTTCTTTTCTTTTTTTTCTTTTTTTCACTTTTTTTTCCTATGCTTAAAAGCTTTATTTTTCTCTATGTATATGTCACACTTTTTCTTCTTTTGTGTATCTTTCTCACCGAGCTTGCTTCGGAGCTTTGCTCAACTCAACGCACACACACACCCTCTCACGGTCGTGACACTTGTGCAATGCTTCGCAACGCTCGGAAAGCCACTCTCAATGGGATAGGTACACAAAGAAAGAAACAGGGCTACAAGGGGTGAGGGGTGCAAGTTATACCTAGATGAAAAGTTTAGGCGGTGTCAAGCACACGAACTTGCGATGACGAAGGGGTGTCGATGATGGTGGCGAAGTTGCGCCGGAATCCGGGGTGCCAACGGTGTCGTCGCGGTGTTGATGTAGGCGCGGAAGCGGAATAGACAACCGATGCACTCCAAATCGGAAACCGAGCAAATTAAGTCAATGCCCGAAAAGTTGGGTCAAAACGAGCGGTCAAAAGTTGGGCTCCAAAAATCGTCAAAAATTAGAGATGGGCTATGTGGAGTATTTGGGGGATGGTGTTAAAATTTGGAGTCAAACGGGCTCCGGAAAGTTGTCAAAATTTGGGGCAAAAAGTGGAGTCAAAATTGCGAAAATCCGGTTGGCGACCGGTTTGACCGGTCCGGGGCCGGACCATCCGGTTGCCGCCCGGTTTCGCTCCGGTCCGAGCTGATTTTCCCGGATGCCGCCCGGTTCGGCTCCGGTCGGAGAAATTTTGCGCTATGTGCGAGCGGAGACGAAGTGAGCTGGGTCGTGCGTGGGATGTAGCCGGCCGTGCGGGGAATCGGCAGGAATTTGATGAGTGGGAGGAATTCTTTTGGAGAATCTGCGCGGACGAGCGAGGCTTGGCTGTACGTTCTTGGTGCGGGAACAAGGCCAAGGGCGGAGCGGCGGCGCGGTGCGGGCGGCCGTGAGGAACTGCGGCAGGTAGGGCCGGGCCGGGGGCGTGCGTGGATGTTGGTGGTGCTTGCGCGCGTGGAGGTGAAGCGGGCGGAATCGAAAATCAAAGCTTGGCCGTGGAGCAAGGAGATGGAATTGGGGCAAGATCGAGTGCGGGCGTGGGCCTGGCTTGCCGCTGTGCGCGCGCGTGCGGCCGGGCGTCGTGAGCGGGTGCGGGGGCACGGTGTGGCGACGGGAGCGGGGCCAAAGGCCGGGCGGCGGCGGCCGCCGGCTTGTGCGCGCGGGGCTGCTGAGCCGGGGCGCAGCGTGGTGGAGCGTGGGTGGCGTCCGGTGGTGGCGGGCCGCGCGCGGATGGACTGCGAGCGGTGTGGGCGAGGGAGCGGCGGCCGGAGACCTGGCGGCGCGGCACCGGTGGCGATGCCGAAGGTCGGGTGGGGCCGGGAGCCGGTCGACGGCGCACGTGGTGCCGGCGAGGGACGCGGGTGCGGGCTGCGCGTCTCGGGCCGGCACGGCGGCGAGTTGACCCGCTCGAACACGACCACGATGAAGAACAGCTCTACGAACTTGAACACGTGCAGCTCGAAAATTCTCAAATTGGAACCAAAATTGATGGAATTAGAGTGCGAAAATTGGGGAAGTAGTAGATCACCACGAATAACACCAGATCTGTGGATCAAAACCACAAACAACTCAATAAATCCAGAGATCAATTTTCGAGCTATTTTTTGGGGCAAAAAATTTTTTTGGGAAATTTTTTGGGCGAAAATTGGCGAAATTGGGGGTCAAATTCGTGGCAACTCTGGGCTTTGATACCATATGATGCGGCCTAAGGCCACGTGGGTTGCCCGATCTCACGAATTGACCGAGGGAAAGGCGGGGGAGAGGAAGAACACGAAGAACACGGCGAAGAACACGATGAACACACGCGAACGCACGCAACACAACCCGATACAATTCCGGTTTACTCCCGATAGCCCGAACCACTATCCCGATAGAATCTCTCAAGGGAGAGACACGCGGTAGAATCCCCGAGAGGAAGATCGGTATACGATCGGTAGAATCACACGAGTGAGAGACCGGTGGTAGAATCACAAGTGTGAGAGACTAACCATATAAGGAGTGCCTTGTACAATAGATTTGGATAATCTAAGGAGGGGGTTTCCCTAATCCCAAAGGGATGGTGGAGGCATAAGCCAAGTTCTCACTCAAGTTATGTCTTTCCTAATGAAGGGGGAGGTGGGAGCCTATATATAGGGATCCACCAAAGGAGGGGTAGTTTAGGCATACAAAGGGATAAAGGGTTCAGATTTGATGCTCTTTGCAGTGGGGCGGTAGTGCCGGCGCAGGTAGGGCGACATGGCCGTCATCCTCAGGTGTAGTGGTAGGCCGGCAGTGCCGATGGAGATGGGCGGCAGTGCCGGTCGTCGTGAACGGCAGTGCCGGCCTTCGCGGCGCGTCCCCTTCTCCTTGACGATCTCTTCCATGCTTCCCATGACCTTGACGTTGACCTTGAGTCCTCGAGCCTCCATGGCGTCATCCACTTCCTCCATACTAGGCGATGCATACCTATCATGGTCATATGACGTAGGATGAAGTAGCATACCATTCAGGAGAGACATTTGTAGGAACGCATAAAGGAGAAGATTCACCTTTGCGTGACGTGTAGATGTTGACGCACATGATGCGGTGGAGACCGAAGGTCGCCCCGTATCATCTCCCCCCACTTGAAAAAGAGTCGTCCTCGACGATAACTCATCATGAACGGGTAGAGGTGGGAGATGACAACAACTCTTCAATGTGGCATCACTTATCATGAACCCTATCAATAGCACAAGACAAGCAACGCAACACTCAAAGGGTAGCCGAAGTTCCATGGGTATAGCAAGAGAGCGCAAGTTGAAGGAGGTCACCTTATCGAAGTGTCGTTGTGCTCTCATTGAGAGATCTTGTGTAGTCGAAGTGTGTGGGCGAAACCACTCATTGGAGCTCACTTGTATCATGCTCTCAAGAGCTCGTTTGGTCAACTCGTGCTCAATCGAGGTTGACCTCTTCTTCCGTGTACCTTCACACACAATAGGCAAAGCAAAGAACGTGTGTGCATGGTATATGAACACATCATCCATCATGATGGTCCATTTCTTTTGCACATCACCATTAGCATTAAGCAATTTACCATAGTAGATGTGGTGAATATGCGGAGTAAACATGGGAACATGCTCAACATGGATATATGCAAAGTCTCTAAAATGTGAGAGAGCTATGGGGGCAATCTCATTTACAAGCATATTAACATTATGGCAAACCAAGCATTGGAAAGAGAAAGTATTCAACATTTTGGTTGCACTAATGGGAGAATATTGCAAGCATGTAGCACAAAACATGTTCAAGTTTGTATCATAGCATGGCATGGTCAAATTGTCACAAGAAACTATTTCCACATGATCAACAATGGTGGTATCACAAGTATCACAAGGGAAAGTGAAAGAAGCATATGACATAGCAATAGGATCATCCAACTCATGCAAGCACTCACAAATCATCATGTCCACTAGTGGGATCATGGCATCATCAACACCCATATAGGTACCTTTGTAGTCCCACTCATATGAGGTAGGTGTTGTGGAAGAGGTCGGCTCGATGTGGCCTCCATGTTCATCTTCAAGCAAGCATGGTGTGATATCATCATCTTCATGCACCATGTACATCTTCTCCATGATCGGCGTCTCGTCATCCATGGGACCTAATAAGACACAAGGAAACACACTAGAGGTAGAGGGTAAGTTGTTAGAATTCGAAGTGGCCTCACATGACCTATCAACTACCACTCTCATCTCACTCGGTGTATCACTCATGCTCTCGAAGTGGAGGAACTCATCAAGCTCACATATAGTGGAGTCGCTCATCTCACATATAGTGGAGTCCCTCATCTCCATGGCAATGGCGTCGTCGATGTCCGAGCAACCTAGCAAAGAGGAAGACAACACAAGAGGAGTAGAGGTTAAGTTGTTAGAAATCAAAACATCCTCACTCGACTCATGGTGTGTATCACTCTTGCTCTCAAGGTGTTTGAAGTAGGATTTGCACTCGGCTTTGTCTTGGAGGGTCATTTTGGCCTCTCGAGCATCTAGCTCGGCGAAGTATGCTCTCATCTCGGCTTGCTCTTGTGGGGTCATCATGTATATCTCACTAGGATAGGTGTATATGTATGGTGGAAGGAAAACTACACAAGTATCCCACCTTTTCAAGAAAGTATCGGAAAAATGGTTCAAGTCAAGAGCAAAGTCGAAATGTATCGGGGTTACTCACACACACACTCAAAGCACACGCAAAAGGCTAAGAAACACTATATGTGGTGGGTAAGGGGTGGATAGCAAACGAAAAGATCAACGGAAAAGTCTATTGTCAAATGTGGGTAAGATCCAAAATCAAATGTCAAGAGTGGTGATCTATGTCAAGGAAACACGGAAACACACACAAGAAGATCAATGGGGTTAGCGCGACCAAGGAAGTGAGCAAGTGACAAGATGGTCCTAGCGAAGACTATTAGCTCGGTGTCACGCCAACACAAGAGAGACGGTAGCTCGGTTGCATATGAGAGAAGCAACAAGATTTGCACAAATGCCACTCTCCTCTTTTCTCTCTTAGTGCTCACAAGCTTTGCACTTCTCGGTATCGGTGGACACACACTCTTTTCTATTTCTTTTCTTTCTTTTCTTTTTTTGTCTTTTTTTTCACTTTTTTTTCCTATGCTTAAAAGCTTTATTTTTCTCTATGTATATGTCACACTTTTTCTTCTTTTGTGTATCTTTCTCACCGAGCTTGCTTCGGAGCTTTGCTCAACTCAACGCACACACACACCCTCTCACGGTCGTGACACTTGTGCAATGCTTCGCAACGCTCGGAAAGCCACTCTCAATGGGATAGGTACACAAAGAAAGAAACAGGGCTACAAGGGGTGAGGGGTGCAAGTTATACCTAGATGAAAAGTTTAGGCGGTGTCAAGCACACGAACTTGCGATGACGAAGGGGTGTCGATGATGGTGGCGAAGTTGCGCCGGAATCCGGGGTGCCAACGGTGTCGTCGCGGTGTTGATGTAGGCGCGGAAGCGGAATAGACAACTGATACGTCTCCAACGTATCGATAATTTCTTGTGTTCCATGCCACATTATTGATGTTATCTACATGTTTTATGCACACTTTATATCATATTCGTGCATTTCCTGGAACTAACCTATTAACAAGATGCCGAAGTGCCAGTTGCTGTTTTCTGCTGTTTTTGGTTTCAGAAATCCTAGTAAAGAAATATTCTCGGAATTGGACGAAATAAAAGCCCGGAGGCCTATTTTCTCACGAAGCTTCCAGAAGTCCGAAGGAGAGACGAAGAGGGGCCACAGGGGCGCCAAACCCTAGGGCGGCGCGGCCCCCCCCTTGGCCGCGCCGGCCTGTGGTGTGGGCCCCCCGTGCCGCCTCTTGACTTGCCCTTCCGCCTACAAATAGCCTCCGTGACGAAACCCCCAGTACCGAGAGCCACGATACGGAAAACATTACCGAGACGCCGTCGCCGCCGATCCCATCTCGGGGGATCCTGGAGATCGCCTCCGGCACCCTGCCGGAGAGGGGAATCATCTCCCGGAGGACTCTACGCCGCCATGGTCGCCTCCGGAGTGATGAGTGAGTAGTCTACCCCTGGACTATGGGTCCATAGCAGTAGCTAGATGGTTGTCTTCTCCCCATTGTGCTATCATTGTCGGATCTTGTGAGCTGCCTATCATGATCAAGATCATCTATATGTAATTCTATATGTTGCGTTTGTTGGGATCCGATGAATAGAGAATACTTGTTATGTTGATTATCAAAGTTATGCTTATGTGTTGTTTATGATCTTGCATGCTCTCCGTTTCTAGTAGAGGCTCCGGCCAAGTTTCTACTTTTAACTCCAAGAGGGAGTACTTATGCTCGATAGTGGGTTCATGCCCGCATTGACACCGGGACGAGTGACAGAAAGTTCTAAGGTTGTGTTGTGTTGTTGCCACTAGGGATAAAACATTGATGCTATGTCTAAGGATGTAGTTGTTGATTACATTACGCACCATACTTAATGCAATTGTCTCGTTGCTTGCAACTTAATACCGGAGGGGGTTCGGATGATAACTCGAAGGTGGACTTTTTAGGCATAGATGCGGTTGGATGGCGGTCTATGTACTTTGTCGTAATGCCCAATTAAATCTCACTATACTCATCATGATATGTATGTGCATTGTCATGCTCTCTTTATTTGTCAATTGCCCAACCGTAATTTGTTCACCCAACATGCTGTTCGTCTTATGGGAGAGACACCTCTAGTGAACTCGTGGACCCCGGTCCAATTCTCTTTCATCGAAATACAATCTATTGCAATACTTGTTTCTACTCGTTTTCTCTCGCAAACAATCATCTTCCACACAATACGGTTAATCCTTTGTTACAGCAAGCCGGTGAGATTGACAACCTCATCGTTTCGTTGGGGCAAAGTAGCTTGGTTGTGTTGTGCGGGTTCCACGTTGGCGCCGGAATCTCCGGTGTTGCGCCGCACTACATCCCGCTGCCATCAACCTTCAACGTGCTTCTTGGCTCCTCCTGGTTCGATAAACCTTGGTTTCTTTCCGAGGGAAAACTTGCTGCTGTGCGCATCATACCTTCCTCTTGGGGTTGCCCAACGAACGTGTGAAATACACGCCATCAAGCTCTTTTTCGGCGCCGTTGCCGGGGAGATCAAGACACGCTGCAAGGGAGTCTCCACTTCTCAATCTCTTTACTTTGTTTTTGTCTTGCTTTATTTTATTTACTACTTTGTTTGCTGCACTAAATCAAAATACAAAAAAATTAGTTGCTAGTTTTACTTTATTTGCTATCTTGTTTGCTATATCAAAAACACAAAAAAATTAGTTTATCCGCATTCACTTTACTTATTTCATCATGTTTCCTTTTAATTTTACTACAAAGAACATACCGGTAGGACGTGGGTCTATAGTCGGGAGAAATAATATAGAAGAATTCTTCAACCATGTTAGTACCATTGAAAATTTTGAAGATAGACACTTGATAGATCTTGCGCCTACTTATGAAATTGTTCGCTGCGCATTTAGTTCGCTTGTTGGAAACTAAATTTGTTAATCTTAATCCTATAATCCAACACATGTTTTTCACGCTTGGTGATATGGAAGAAGGGGAAAAGAAAGATTTTGTTTTAGAAACCCTTCTTAGAGAATTTGGTGGTCTAGCAAGAGAAGCTAGAAAGGTGTTTGCTAAATTCAATATGCTTGGCTTGTTCCAGAAAATTTGTTTGATGAGAGTAGCACACCTAAGACTAATGAAAAGGGAGATGCTAAAACTTATGTATCTAATATAATATGCCTAGTTGAGAAAACTCCACACCTCGCTGAGAATGCACCACCCTTCGATAATACTTGATACACACTTTCGCGCCTAGCTGAAAGGCGTTAAGAAAAGCGCTTATGGGAGACAACCCATGTTTTTACCTACAGTACTTTGTTTTTATTTTGTGTCTTGGAAGTTGTTTACTACTGTAGCAACCTCTCCTTATCTTAGTTTTGAGTTTTGTTGTGCCAAGTTAAGCCGTTGATAGAAAAGTAAGTACTAGATTTGGATTACTGCGCAGTTCCAGATTTCTTTGCTGTCACGAATCTGAGCCCACTGCCCTGCAGGAAGCTCAGAAAATTATGCCAATTTACGTACATGATCCTCAGATATGTACGCAACTTTCATTCAATTTGAGCATTTTCATTTGAGCAAGTCTGGTGCCATTTTAAAATTCGTCAATACGAACTGTTCTGTTTTGACAGATTCTGCCTTTTATTTCGCATTGCCTCTTTCGCTATGTTGGATGAATTTCTTTGATCCACTAATGTCCAGTAGCATTATGCAATGTCCAGAAGTGTTAAGAATGATTGTGTCACCTCTGAATATGTCAATTTATATTGTGCACTAACCCTCTAATGAGTTGTTTCGAGTTTGGTGTGGAGGAAGTTTTCAAGGATCAAGAGAGGAGTATGATGCAACATGATCAAGGAGAGTGAAAGCTCTAAGCTTGGGGATGCACCCTGTGGTTCACCCCTGCATATATCAAGAAGACTCAAGCGTCTAAGCTTGGGGATGCCCAAGGCATCCCCTTCTTCATCAACAAATTATCGAGTTCCTCCCCCGAAACTACATTTTTATTCGGCCACATCTTATGTGCTTTTTCTTGGAGCGTCGGTTTGTTTTTGTTTTTGTTTTGTTTGAATAAAATGGATCCTAGCATTCACTTTATGGGAGAGATACACACTCCGCTGTAGCATATGGACAAATATGTCCTTGGTTTCTACTCATAGTATTCATGGCGAAGTTTCTCCTTCGTTAAATTGTTATATGGTTGGAATTGGAAAATGATACATGTAGTAATTGCTATAAATGTTTTGGGTAATGTGATACTTGGCAATTGTTGTGTTCATGTTTAAGCTCTTGCATCATATGCTTTGCACCCATTAATGAAGAAATACATAGAGCATGCTAAAATTTGGTTTGCATATTTGGTTTCTCTAAGGTCTAGATAATTTCTAGTTTTGAGTTTGAACAACAAGGAAGACGGTATAGAGTATTATAATGCTTTCAATATGTCTTTTATGTGAGTTTTGCTTGTACTAGTTCATCCTTGTGTTTGCCTCAAATAACCTTGCTAGCCTAAACCTTGTATCGAGAGGGAATACTTCTCATGCATCCAAAATACTTGAGCCAACCACTATGCCATTTGTGTCCACCATACCTACCTACTACATGGTATTTTCCAGCCATTCCAAAGTAAATTGCTTGAGTGCTACCTTTAAAATTCCATCATTCACCTTTGCAATATATAGCTCATGGGACAAATAGCTTAAAAACTATTGTGGTATTGAATATGTAATTATGCACTTTATCTCTTATTAAGTTGCTTGTTGCGCGATAACCATGTTTATCGGGGAACGCCATCAACTCATTGTTGAATTTCATGTGAGTTGCTATGCATGTTCGTCTTGTCCGAAGTAAGGGCGATCTACACTGAGTTGAATGGTTTGAGCATGCATATTGTGAGAGAAGAACATTGGGCCGCTAACTAAAGCCATGTTCCATGGTGGAAGTTTCAGTTTTGGACAAACATCCTCAAATCTCTAATGAGAAAAGAATTAATTGTTGTTGAATGCTTAAAGCATTAAAAGAGGAGTCCATTATCTCGTTGTCTATGTTGTCCCGGTATGGATGTCTAAGTTGAGAATAATCAAAAGCGAGAAATCCAAATGCGAGCTTTCTCCTTAGACCTTTGTACAGGCGGCATAGAGGTACCCCTTTGTGATACTTGGTTAAAGCATATGTATTGCGGTGATAATCCAGGTAGTCCAAGCTAATTAGGACAAGGTGCGAGCACTATTAGTACACTATGCATGAGGCTTGCAACTTATAAGATATAATTTACATGATGCATATGCTTTATTACTACCGTTGACAAAATTGTTTCATGTTTTCAAAATCAAAGCTCTAGCACAAATATAGCAATCGATGCTTTTCCTCTATGAGGACCATTCTTTTACTTTCAATGTTGAGTCAGTTCACCTATTTCTCTCCACCTCAAGAAGCAAACACTTGTGTGAACTGTGCATTGATTCCTACATACTTGCTTATTGCACTTATTATATTACTCTATGTTGACAATATCCATGAGATATACATGTTACAAGTTGAAAGCAACTGCTGAAACTTAATCTTCTTTTGTGTTGCTTCAATACCTTTACTTTGAATTATTGCTTTATGAGTTAACTCTTATGCAAGACTTATTGATGCTTGTCTTGAAGTGCTATTCATGAAGAGTCTTTGCTTTATGATTCACTTGTTTACTCATGTCATACACATTGTTTTGATCGCTGCATTCTCTACATATGCTTTACAAATAGTATGATCAAGTTTATGATGGCATGTCACTCCAGAAATTATCTTTGTTATCGTTTTACCTGCTCGGGACGAGCAGAACTAAGCTTGGGGATGCTGATACGTCTCCAACGTATCGATAATTTCTTGTGTTCCATGCCACATTATTGATGTTATCTACATGTTTTATGCACACTTTATATCATATTCGTGCATTTCCTGGAACTAACCTATTAACAAGATGCCGAAGTGCCGATTCTTTGTTTTCTGCTGTTTTTGGTTTCGAAATCCTAGTAAAGAAATATTCTCGGAATTGGACGAAATAAAAGCCCGGAGGCCTATTTTCTCACGAAGCTTCCGGAAGTCCGAAGGAGAGACGAAGAGGGGCCACGGGGGCGCCAAACCCTAGGGCGGCGCGGCCCCCCCTGGCCGCGCCGGCCCGTGGTGTGGGCCCCCGTGCCGCCTCTTGACTTGCCCTTCCGCCTACAAATAGCCTCCGTGACGAAACCCCCGATACCGAGAGCCACGATACGGAAAACATTGCGAGACGCCGTCGCCGCCGATCCCATCTCGGGGGATCCTCGGAGATCGCCTCCGGCACCCTCGCCGGAGAGGGGAATCATCTCCCGGAGGACTCTACGCCGCCATGGTCGCCTCCGGAGTGATGAGTGAGTAGTCTACCCCTGGACTATGGGTCCATAGCGGTAGCTAGATGGTTGTCTTCTCCCCATTGTGCTATCATTGTCGGATCTTGTGAGCTGCCTATCATGATCAAGATCATCTATATGTAATTCTATATGTTGCGTTTGTTGGGATCCGATGAATAGAGAATACTTGTTATGTTGATTATCAAAGTTATGCTTATGTGTTGTTTATGATCTTGCATGCTCTCCGTTTCTAGTAGAGGCTCTGGCCAAGTTTCTACTTTTAACTCCAAGAGGGAGTACTTATGCTCGATAGTGGGTTCATGCCTGCATTGACACACAGGACGAGTGACGTGAAAGTTCTAAGGTTGTGTTGTGCTCGTTGCCACTAGGGATAAAACATTGATGCTATGTCTAAGGATGTAGTTGTTGATTACATTACGCACCATACTTAATGCAATTGTCCGTTGCTTGCAACTTAATACCTGGAGGGGTTCGGATGATAACTCTGAAGGTGGACTTTTTAGGCATAGATGCAGTTGGATGGCGGTCTATGTACTTTGTCGTAATGCCCAATTAAATCTCACTATACTCATCATGATATGTATGTGCATTGTCATGCTCTCTTTATTTGTCAATTGCCCAACTGTAATTTGTTCACCCAACATGCTTGTTCGTCTTATGGGAGAGACACCTCTAGTGAACTGTGGACCCCGGTCCAATTCTCTTTACTTGAAATACAATCTACTGCAATACTTGTTTCTACTTGTTTTCTCTGCAAACAATCATCTTCCACACAATACGGTTAATCCTTTGTTACGAGCAAGCCGGTGAGATTGACAACCTCACCTGTTTCGTTGGGGCAAAGTAGCTTGGTTGTGTTGTGCGGGTTCCACGTTGGCGCCGGAATCTCCGGTGTTGCGCCGCACTACATCCCGCTGCCATCAACCTTCAACGTGCTTCTTGGCTCCTCCTGGTTCGATAAACCTTGGTTTCTTTCTGAGGGAAAACTTGCTGCTGTGCGCATCATACCTTCCTCTTGGGGTTGCCCAACGAACGTGTGAAATACACGCCATCAACAACCGATGCACTCCAAATCGGAAACCGAGCAAATTAAGTCAATGCCCGAAAAGTTGGGTCAAAACGAGCGGTCAAAAGTTGGGCTCCAAAAATCGTCAAAAATTAGAGATGGGCTATGTGGAGTATTTGGGGGATGGTGTTAAAATTTGGAGTCAAACGGGCTCCGGAAAGTTGTCAAAATTTGGGGCAAAAAGTGGAGTCAAAATTGCGAAAATCCGGTTGGCGACCGGTTTGACCGGGTCCGGGGCCGGACCATCCGGTTGCCGCCCGGTTTCGCTCCGGTCCGAGCTGATTTTCCCGGTTGCCGCCCGGTTCGGCTCCGGTCGGAGAAATTTTGCGCTATGTGCGAGCGGAGACGAAGTGAGCTGGGTCGTGCGTGGGATGTAGCTGGCCGTGCGGGGGAATCGGCGAGGAATTTGATGAGTGGGAGGAATTCTTTTGGAGAATCTGCGCGGACGAGCGAGGCTTGGCCGTACGTTCTTGGTGCGGGAACAAGGCCAAGGGCGGAGCGGCGGCGCGGTGCGGCGCCGTGAGGAACTGCAGCGGTAGGGCTGGGCCAGGGGCGTGCGTGGATGTTGGTGGTCGCTGCGCGCGTGGAGGTGAAGCGGGCGGAATCGAAAATCAAAGCTTGGCCGTGGAGCAAGGAGATGGAATTGGGGCAAGATCGAGTGCGGGCGTGGGCCTCGGCTTGCTGCTGTGCGCGCGCGTGCGGCCGGGCGTCGTGAGCGGGTGCGGGGGCACGGTGTGGCGACGGGAGCGGGGCCAAAGGCCGGGCGGCGGCGGCTGCCGGCTTGTGCGCGCGGGGCTGCGCGAGCCGGGGCGCGGCGTGGTGGAGCGTGGGTGGCGTCCGGTGGTGGCGGGCCGCGCGCGGATGGACCGCGGGCGGTGTGGGCGAGGGAGCGGCGGCCGGAGACCCGGCGGCGCGGCACCGGTGGCGATGCTCGAAGGTCGGGTGGGGCCAGGAGCCGGTCGACGGCGCACGTGGTGCTGGCGAGGGACGCGGGTGCGGGCTGCGCGTGCTGGGCCAGACGGCGGCGAGTTGACCCGCTCGAACACGACCACGATGAAGAACAGCTCTACGAACTTGAACACGGGCAGCTCGAAAATTCTCAAATTGGAACCAAAATTGATGGAATTAGAGTGCGAAAATTGGGGAAGTAGTAGATCACCACGAATAACACCAGATCTGTGGATCAAAACCACAAACAACTCAATAAATCCAGAGATCAATTTTCGAGCTATTTTTTGGGGCAAAAAATTTTTTTGGGAAATTTTTTGGGCGAAAATTGGCGAAATTGGGGGTCAAATTCGTGGCAACCTGGGCTTTGATACCATATGATGCGGCCTAAGGCCACGTGGGTTGCCCGATCTCACGAATTGACCGAGGGAAAGGCGGGGGAGAGGAAGAACACGAAGAACACGGCGAAGAACACGATGAACACACGCGAACGCACGCAACACAACCCGATACAATTCCGGTTTACTCCCGATAGCCCGAACCACTATCCCGATAGAATCTCTCAAGGGAGAGACACGCGGTAGAATCCCCGAGAGGAAGATCGGTATACGATCGGTAGAATCACACGAGTGAGAGACCGGTGGTAGAATCACAAGTGTGAGAGACTAACCATATAAGGAGTGCCTTGTACAATAGATTTGGATAATCTAAGGAGGGGGTTTCCCTAATCCCAAAGGGATGGTGGAGGCATAAGCCAAGTTCTCACTCAAGTTATGTCTTTCCTAATGAAGGGGGAGGTGGGAGCCTATATATAGGGATCCACCAAAGGAGGGGTAGTTTAGGCATACAAAGGGATAAAGGGTTCAGATTTGATGCTCTTTGCGGTGGGGCGGTAGTGCCGGCGCAGGTAGGGCGACATGGCCGTCATCCTCGGGTGTAGTGGTAGGCCGGCGGTGCCGATGGAGATGGGCGGCGGTGCCGGTCGTCGTGAACGGCGATGCCGGCCTTCGCGGCGCGTCCCCTTCTCCTTGACGATCTCTTCCATGCTTCCCATGACCTTGACGTTGACCTTGAGTCCTCGAGCCTCCATGGCGTCATCCACTTCCTCCATACTCGGCGATGCATACCTATCATGGTCATATGACGTAGGATGAAGTAGCATACCATTCAGGAGAGACATTTGTAGGAACGCATAAAGGAGAAGATTCACCTTTGCGTGACGTGTAGATGTTGACGCACATGATGTGGTGGAGACCGAAGGTCGCCCCGTATCATCTCCCCCCACTTGAAAAAGAGTCGTCCTCGACGATAACTCATCATGAACGGGTAGAGGTGGGAGATGACAACAACTCTTCAATGTGGCATCACTTATCATGAACCCTATCAATAGCACAAGACAAGCAACGCAACACTCAAAGGGTATCCGAAGTTCCATGGGTATAGCAAGAGAGCGCAAGTTGAAGGAGGTCACCTTATCGAAGTGTCGTTGTGCTCTCATTGAGAGATCTTGTGTAGTCGAAGTGTGTGGGCGAAACCACTCATTGGAGCTCACTTGTATCATGCTCTCAAGAGCTCGTTTGGTCAACTCGTGCTCAATCGAGGTTGACCTCTTCTTCCGTGTACCTTCACACACAATAGGCAAAGCAAAGAACGTGTGTGCATGGTATATGAACACATCATCCATCATGATGGTCCATTTCTTTTGCACATCACCATTAGCATTAAGCAATTTACCATAGTAGATGTGGTGAATATGCGGAGTAAACATGGGAACATGCTCAACATGGATATATGCAAAGTCTCTAAAATGTGAGAGAGCTATGGGGGCAATCTCATTTACAAGCATATTAACATTATGGCAAACCAAGCATTGGAAAGAGAAAGTATTCAACATTTTGGTTGCACTAATGGGAGAATATTGCAAGCATGTAGCACAAAACATGTTCAAGTTTGTATCATAGCATGGCATGGTCAAATTGTCACAAGAAACTATTTCCACATGATCAACAATGGTGGTATCACAAGTATCACAAGGGAAAGTGAAAGAAGCATATGACATAGCAATAGGATCATCCAACTCATGCAAGCACTCACAAATCATCATGTCCACTAGTGGGATCATGGCATCATCAACACCCATATAGGTACCTTTGTAGTCCCACTCATATGAGGTAGGTGTTGTGGAAGAGGTCGGCTCGATGTGGCCTCCATGTTCATCTTCAAGCAAGCATGGTGTGATATCATCATCTTCATGCACCATGTACATCTTCTCCATGATCGGCGTCTCGTCATCCATGGGACCTAATAAGACACAAGGAAACACACTAGAGGTAGAGGGTAAGTTGTTAGAATTCGAAGTGGCCTCACATGACCTATCAACTACCACTCTCATCTCACTCGGTGTATCACTCATGCTCTCGAAGTGGAGGAACTCATCAAGCTCACATATAGTGGAGTCGCTCATCTCACATATAGTGGAGTCCCTCATCTCCATGGCAATGGCGTCGTCGATGTCCGAGCAACCTAGCAAAGAGGAAGACAACACAAGAGGAGTAGAGGTTAAGTTGTTAGAAATCAAAACATCCTCACTCGACTCATGGTGTGTATCACTCTTGCTCTCAAGGTGTTTGAAGTAGGATTTGCACTCGGCTTTGTCTTGGAGGGTCATTTTGGCCTCTCGAGCATCTAGCTCGGCGAAGTATGCTCTCATCTCGGCTTGCTCTTGTGGGGTCATCATGTATATCTCACTAGGATAGGTGTATATGTATGGTGGAAGGAAAACTACACAAGTATCCCACCTTTTCAAGAAAGTATCGGAAAAATGGTTCAAGTCAAGAGCAAAGTCGAAATGTATCGGGGTTACTCACACACACACTCAAAGCACACGCAAAAGGCTAAGAAACACTATATGTGGTGGGTAAGGGGTGGATAGCAAACGAAAAAGATCAACGGAAAAGTCTATTGTCAAATGTGGGTAAGATCCAAAATCAAATGTCAAGAGTGGTGATCTATGTCAAGGAAACACGGAAACACACACAAGAAGATCAATGGGGTTAGCGCGACCAAGGAAGTGAGCAAGTGACAAGATGGTCCTAGCGAAGACTATTAGCTCGGTGTCACGCCAACACAAGAGAGACGGTAGCTCGGTTGCATATGAGAGAAGCAACAAGATTTGCACAAATGCCACTCTCCTCTTTTCTCTCTTAGTGCTCACAAGCTTTGCACTTCTCGGTATCGGTGGACACACACTCTTTTCTATTTCTTTTCTTTCTTTTCTTTTTTTTTTCTTTTTTTTCACTTTTTTTTCCTATGCTTAAAAGCTTTATTTTTCTCTATGTATATGTCACACTTTTTCTTCTTTTGTGTATCTTTCTCACCGAGCTTGCTTCGGAGCTTTGCTCAACTCAACGCACACACACACCCTCTCACGGTCGTGACACTTGTGCAATGCTTCGCAACGCTCGGAAAGCCACTCTCAATGGGATAGGTACACAAAGAAAGAAACAGGGCTACAAGGGGTGAGGGTGCAAGTTATACCTAGATGAAAAGTTTAGGCGGTGTCAAGCACACGAACTTGCGATGACGAAGGGGTGTCGATGATGGTGGCGAAGTTGCGCCGGAATCCGGGGTGCCAACGGTGTCGTCGCGGTGTTGATGTAGGCGCGGAAGCGGAATAGACAACCGATGCACTCCAAATCGGAAACCGAGCAAATTAAGTCAATGCCCGAAAAGTTGGGTCAAAACGAGCGGTCAAAAGTTGGGCTCCAAAAATCGTCAAAAATTAGAGATGGGCTATGTGGAGTATTTGGGGGATGGTGTTAAAATTTGGAGTCAAACGGGCTCCGGAAAGTTGTCAAAATTTGGGGCAAAAAGTGGAGTCAAAATTGCGAAAATCCGGTTGGCGACCGGTTTGACCGGGTCTGGGGCCGGACCATCCGGTTGCCGCCCGGTTTCGCTCCGGTCCGAGCTGATTTTCCCGGTTGCCGCCCGGTTCGGCTCCGGTCGGAGAAATTTTGCGCTATGTGCGAGCGGAGACGAAGTGAGCTGGGTCGTGCGTGGGATGTAGCTGGCCGTGCGGGGGAATCAGCAGGAATTTGATGAGTGGGAGGAATTCTTTTGGAGGATCTGCGCGGACGAGCGAGGCTTGGCTGTACGTTCTTGGTGCGGGAACAAGGCCAAGGGCGGAGCGGCGGCGCGGTGCAGGCGCTGTGAGGAACTGCAGCAGTAGGCTGGGCCAGGGGCGTGCGTGGATGTTGGTGGTGCTGCGCGCGTGGAGGTGAAGCGGGCGGAATCGAAAATCAAAGCTTGGCCGTGGAGCAAGGAGATGGAATTGGGGCAAGATCGAGTGCGGGCGTGGGCCTGGCTTGCTGCTGTGCGCGCGCGTGCGGCCAGGCGTCGTGAGCGGGTGCGGGGGCACGGTGTGGCGACGGGAGCGGGGCCAAAGGCCAGGCGGCGGCGGCTGCTGGCTTGTGCGCGCGGGGCTGCTGAGCTGGGGCGCAGCGTGGTGGAGCGTGGGTGGCGTCTGGTGGTGGCGGGCCGCGCGCGGATGGACTGCAGGCGGTGTGGGCAGGGAGCGGCGGCCGGAGACCTGGCGGCGCGGCACTGGTGGCGATGCTGAAGGTCGGGTGGGGCCAGGAGCCGGTCGACGGCGCACGTGGTGCTGGCGAGGGACGCGGGTGCGGGCTGCGCGTGCTGGGCCAGACGGCGGCGAGTTGACCCGCTCGAACACGACCACGATGAAGAACAGCTCTACGAACTTGAACACGGGCAGCTCGAAAATTCTCAAATTGGAACCAAAATTGATGGAATTAGAGTGCGAAAATTGGGGAAGTAGTAGATCACCACGAATAACACCAGATCTGTGGATCAAAACCACAAACAACTCAATAAATCCAGAGATCAATTTTCGAGCTATTTTTTGGGGCAAAAATTTTTTTGGGGAAATTTTTTGGGCGAAAATTGGCGAAATTGGGGGTCAAATTCGTGGCAACCTGGGCTTTGATACCATATGATGCGGCCTAAGGCCACGTGGGTTGCCCGATCTCACGAATTGACCGAGGGAAAGGCGGGGGAGAGGAAGAACACGAAGAACACGGCGAAGAACACGATGAACACATGCGAACGCACGCAACACAACCCGATACAATTCCGGTTTACTCCCGATAGCCCGAACCACTATCCCGATAGAATCTCTCAAGGGAGAGACACGCGGTAGAATCCCCGAGAGGAAGATCGGTATACGATCGGTAGAATCACACGAGTGAGAGACCGGTGGTAGAATCACAAGTGTGAGAGACTAATCATATAAGGAGTGCCTTGTACAATAGATTTGGATAATCTAAGGAGGGGTTTCCCTAATCCCAAAGGGATGGTGGAGGCATAAGCCAAGTTCTCACTCAAGTTATGTCTTTCCTAATGAAGGGGGAGGTGGGAGCCTATATATAGGGATCCACCAAAGGAGGGGTAGTTTAGGCATACAAAGGGATAAAGGGTTCGGATTTGATGCTCTTTGCGGTGGGGCGGTAGTGCCGGCGCAGGTAGGGAGACATGGCCGTCATCCTCGGGTGTAGTGGTAGGCCGGCGAGTGCCGATGGAGATGGGCGGCGGTGCCGGTCGTCGTGAACGGCGATGCCGGCCTTCGCGGCGCGTCCCCTTCTCCTTGACGATCTCTTCCATGCTTCCCATGACCTTGACGTTGACCTTGAGTCCTCGAGCCTCCATGGCGTCATCCACTTCCTCCATACTCGGCGATGCATACCTATCATGGTCATATGACGTAGGATGAAGTAGCATACCATTCAGGAGAGACATTTGTAGGAACGCATAAAGGAGAAGATTCACCTTTGCGTGACGTGTAGATGTTGACGCACATGATGCGGTGGAGACCGAAGGTCGCCCCGTATCAGTTGCTCTTCTTCGGATTTCTCATTTCATCTTTGGCAATTGCAATGGATTCTTTCACACTTGGGGACCCTAATACTCGGCTCAAGCCAACCATACTCTCCCAAATTCGAAGTCTCCATCGCTTTGCCATTGCACATAACAATTTTGCCCCAAATTTTGCCGCCGACACTTGCCTTTTGTTTGTTCCACTTGTTTGGGACAATGCTACACCACACATTTTTGACACCTTACAACTCTTACATGCACAAATTTTTGCCCTACCACATTTGATAAGGTCTAAGACCCCGTGTGTGGCCCGATCTCGCGGATTGACTTCGAAACCAAAGGGGAAGATGGGAAAACGCGAGGAACACGAAGAACACGACGGGCACGAGGAACTCCGAGACTCACGCACGCACACCAACCCGATACACCCGATGCTTACCTCCGTGGCTCGATGGACCACGCCAATAGAATCTCCGAGGAAGAGACACGCGGTAGAATTCCCGGAGAGAGATTGGGATTGGAGAGGAAGAGCTTGGGAAGGAGAGAGAGTAACAAGTACTAGAATCTCCTTCAACAAGATCTAAGTCAACAACCAAGGTGCCTTGATTACAGAGGGATGATACCCAAGGGAGACTAAGCTCAAAGGTAGGTTTGAGTTCAAAACAAGTCTAAAGAGCTAAAGGGGCATCTGGGGTGCTTATATAGTCTTACAAGGCGTCACGGGCCGAAAAGGTACGAAGGGAATAAGTTCGGGCCGAAATAGATGACTTAAGTCGTGCAGGCCGGTCAGGGGGCCGGTCAGACCGGGCCTGGGACCGGGCAGGCCGGTTTCAGACCGGGCCTGGGACCGGGCGACGACCGGACGAGGCTCCGAGTCCCCTGGATGGCGTCCGGATGGCACGAGCGGAAATCCCGGTTTCTGACCGGGTGGCCCGGTCAGGAGGCCGGTCAGACCGGGCTGTGGACCGGGTGACCCGGTCAGGCGGCCGGTCAGACCGGGTTCTGGACCGGTTGGCCATCTTCTCTTCCTTGCGCTCTTCGGGCGACTTCCGGTCCAGCTCCAGGTCCATCTTCGCGTCCAGCTGCTTCTCTCCCTCCCTTGACCTTGGCGCCTCCTCCTCTCCGGGGTCTTGATGTGCCTTGTACCTAATGACACATAGCACGTCGGCATGAGGTAGCAATCCATCCAAAGGGGTACCAAGATCAAGGGTGGTGAGGAGCGAGTTCACCTCATCATGTAGAGCCTTGGCTCGGGCTCGCGTCATCGGTCCACTTGGGGGACTTGTTGGTCTTGGTGTGGAGGTGTCCGAAGGCCACCCCGCATCATCTCCCCCCCCCTTGGGAAAGAGTCGTCCTCGACTCTTGTTCCTCTTCATCTTCATGATATGGCGATAAGTCCGACACGTTGAACGTGTTGTTCACCAAGTACTTGGAGGTGGGGATGTCGATGACGTAAGCGTTGTTGTTGATTCGTTTGAGGACCTTGAAGGGGCCATCTCCTCTTGGCTTGAGCTTTGAGTTGCGTTCACGAGGGAATCTTTCCTCCGGAGGTGGATCCAAACGAGGTCGCCTTCCTCAAAGATGCGTTCCTTCTTCTTGGCGTTGAGTCTTGTAGCTTGACGAAGCACATGTTCTTGAATGGTAGCTCTTGTTTCTTCATGAAGTTTCTTGACGGCGGCGGTGCGCTTGTCGAAGTCCATGTTGATCCGCTCATGAAGGGGGAGCGGGAGCATGTCGAGTGCCGTGAGCGGCTCAAACCCGTAGACGACCATGAAGGGACTCCTTGATGTAGTCGAGTGCTTGGCGCGGTTGTAGGCGAACTCCGCGTGTGGAAGACATTCCTCCCATGACTTCAAGTTTTTCTTCACGAGGATGCGTAGAAGGGTGGAGAGGCTTCGATTGACCACTTCCGTTTGGCCGTCCGTTTGCGGGTGCGAGGATGATGAGAATAAGAGCTTCACTCCAAACTTGGCCATGAGCGACTTCCAAAGATAACTCATGAACTTGACGTCTCGATCCGACACAATGCTTTGCGGTACTCCATGTAGGCGAACAATTTCCCTGAAAAACAACGAAGCAATGTGTGAAGCATCATCGCTCTTATGGCAAGGTATGAAATGAGCCATCTTAGAGAATCTATCCACTACCACGAATATAGAATCATGACCATGCTTAGTGCGAGGCAAACCTAGTACAAAATCCATGCTAATATCCGTCCATGGTGCATGAGGTATAGGCAATGGCGTATAAAGACCATAGGGGTCAGAGGTAGACTTAGCTTGTAAGCAAGTGGTGCACCGGCGGCAAAGGCGTTCCACGTCGCGGTACATTCTTGGCCAATAGTAGTGGGTCGAGAGCATGGCGTAAGTCTTCTCTCTTCCGAAGTGACCCATGAGACCACCTCCATGCGATTCTTGTAAGAGCAAAAGGCGAAGCGAGGACATAGGGATACAAAGTTTGTTCCCTTTGAACAAGAATCCTTGGTGCAAATAGAAATCATCGAGTCCTCGTTCAATGGAACATTTTTCAAATATGGGAGCAAAGAAAGAATCGGAAGTATAGAGTTCTTTGATCTCTTCGAGTCCCAAGACATGAAAATCCAAGCGAGTAAGCAAAAGGGTGTTTTTGCGGGAAAGAGCATCCGCCACTACATTGTCCTTGCCCTTCTTGTATTTGATTACATATGGGAAGGACTCAATGAACTCAACCCATTTTGCATGACGTTTGTTCAAATTGTGTTGGCTTTTCAAATACTTCAAAGACTCATGGTCGGAATGAATTATAAACTCTTTTGGCCAAAGATAGTGTTGCCAAACTTCAAGAACACGAACCAAAGCGTAGAGCTCCTTGTCATATATAGGATAGTTGAGGCGTGCGCCATCTAACTTCTCACTATAGTATGCCACGGGTTTGCCCTCTTGCATAAGAACACCACCAATACCAAGCCCACTTGCATCACACTCAATCTCAAAAGTTTTGGCAAAATTTGGAAGAACAAGAAGGGGAGCTTCGGTAAGGCGTTTCTTCAACTCATCAAAAGCATTTTGTTGGGCCTTGCCCCAAACAAACGGAACATTCTTCTTGGTAAGCTCATTCAAAGGGCAAGCAATGGTGCTAAAATCTTTCACAAAGCGGCGGTAGAAACCGGCAAGTCCATGAAAACTTCGGACTTGGCCAACATTTGTAGGAGTAGGCCAATTATGGATGGCCTCCACCTTGGAAGAATCAACTTCAATGCCATTAGCGGAAACCACAAAGCCAAGAAAAACCAATTTGTTTTGAGCAAAGGTGCACTTGGGGAGGTTAGCATAAAGCTTTTCATGACGCAAGATGCACAAGACTTCTCTCACATGTTGCACATGGTCCTCGAGACTTTTGCTATATATGAGAATATCATCGAAATAGACAACCACACTCTTGCCAATGAGAGGACGCAAGATGTGATTCATGAGGCGCATGAAAGTTGATGGAGCATTGGATAGACCAAACGGCATAACAAGCCATTCATATAGACCAAGTTTGGTCTTGAATGCCGTTTTCCATTCATCACCAAGTGCCATGCGGATTTGGTGGTAGCCACTACGCAAATCGATTTTAGAGAAAATTGTGGCACCACAAAGTTCATCGAGCATATCATCTAAACGCGGAATGGGATGGCGGTAACGGACGGTAATGGATCAATGCACAGTTCACACAAGTGTTTGCTTCTTGAGGTGGAGAGAGATAGGTGAACTGACTCAACATAAAAGTAAAAAAGAATGGTCCTTCAAAGAGGAAAGCATCGATTGCTATATTTGTGCTAGAGCTTTTATTTTGAAAACATGAAACAATTTTGTCAACGGTAGTAATAAAGCATATGAGTTATGTAAATTATATCTTACAAGTTGCAAGCCTCATGCATAGTATACTAATAGTGCCCGCACCTTGTCCTAATTAGCTTGGACTACCGGATCTTTGCAATGCACATGTTTTAACCAAGTGTCACAATGGGGTACCTCCATGCCGCTTTGTACAAAGGTCTAAGGAGAAAGCTCGCATTTTGGATTTCTCGCTTTTGATTATTCTCAACTTAGACATCCATACCGGGACAACATGGACAACAGATAATGGACTCCTCTTAAATGCATAAGCATGTGGCAACAATTATTATTCTCATATGAGATTGAGGATATATGTCCAAAACTGAAACTTCCACCATGAATCATGGCTTTAGTTAGCGGCCCAATGCACTTCTCTAACAATATGCATGCTCCAACCATTAAGGTGGTAGATCTCTCTTACTTCGGACAAGACGGACATGCATAGCAACTCACATGATATTCAACAAAGGGTAATTGATGGCGTCCCCAGAAGCATGGTTATCGCACAACAAGCAACTTAATAAGAGATAAAGTGCATAAGTACATATTCAATACCACAATAGTTTTTAAGCTATTTGTCCCATGAGCTATATATTGCAAAGGTGAATGATGGAATTTTAAAGGTAGCACTCAAGCAATTTACTTTGGAATGGCGGAGAAATACCATGTAGTAGGTAGGTATGGTGGACACAAATGGCATAGTGGTTGGCTCAAGTATTTTGGATGCATGAGAAGTATTCCCTCTCGATACAAGGTTTAGGCTAGCAAGGTTATTTGAAACAAACACAAGGATGAACGGTGCAGCAAAACTCACATAAAAGACATATTGTAAACATTATAAGACTCTACACCGTCTTCCTTGTTGTTCAAAACTCAATACTAGATATTATCTAGACTCTAGAGAAACCAAATATGCAAACCAAATTAGCAAGCTCTAAGTGTTTCTTCATTAATGGGTGCAAAGTATATGATGCAAGAGCTTAAACATGAGCACAACAATTTCCAAGTATCAAATTATCCAAGACATTTTAGAATTACTACATGTAGTATTTTCCAATTCCAACCATATAACAATTTAACGAAGAAGAAACTTCGCCATGAATACTATGAGTAGAGCCTAAGGACATACTTGTCCATATGCTACAGCGGAGCGTGTCTCTCTCCCACAAAGTGAATGCTAGGATCCATTTTATTCAAACAAAACAAAAACAAAAACAAACCGACGCTCCAAGCAAAGTGCATAAGATGTGACGGAATAAAAATATAGTTTCGGGGGAGGAACTCTGATAATGTTGTCGATGAAGAAGGGGATGCCTTGGGCATCCCCAAGCTTAGACAGCTTGAGTCTTCTTAGAATATGCAGGGGTGAACCACCGGGGCATCCCCAAGCTTAGAGCTTTCACTCTCCTTGATCATATTGCATCATACTCCTCTCTTGATCCTTGAAAACTTCCTCCACACCAAACTCGAAACAACTCATTAGAGGGTTAGTGCACAATAAAAATTAACATGTTCAGAGGTGACACAATCATTCTTAACACTTCTGGACATTGCATAAAGCTACTGGACATTAATGGATCAAAGAAATTCATCCAACATAGCAAAAGAGGCAATGCGAAATAAAAAACAGAATCTGTCAAAACAGAACAGTCCGTAAATATGGATTTTATTAGGGCACCAGACTTGCTCAAATGAAAATGCCCAAATTGAATGAAAGTTGCGTACATATCTGAGGATCATGCACGTAAATTGGCTTAATTTTCTGAGCTACCTACAGGGAGGTAGACCCAGATTCGTGACGGCAAAGAAATCTGGAACTGCGCAGTAATCCAAATCTAGTACTTACTTTACTATCAAAGACTTTACTTGGCACAACAAAACATAAAACTAAGACAAGGAGAGGTTGCTACAGTAGTAAACAACTTCCAAGAATCAAATATAAAACAAAAATACTGTAGTAAAAACATGGGTTGTCTCCCATAAGTGCTTTTCTTTAACGCCTTTCAGCTAGGCGCAGAAAGTGTGTATCAAGTAACATCAAGAGACGAAGCATCAACATCATAATTTGTTCTAATAATAGAATCAAAAGGTAACTTCATTCTCTTTCTAGGGAAGTGTTCCATACCTTTCTTGAGAGGAAATTGATATTTAATATTACCTTCCTTCATATCAATAGTAGCACCAACGGTTCGAAGAAAAGGTCTTCCCAATATAATGGGGCAAGATGCATTGCATTCAATATCCAAGACAACAAAATCAACGGGGACAAGGTTATTGTTAACCATAATATGAACATTATCAACTCTCCCCAAAGGTTTCTTTTTAGCATTATCGGCGAGATTAACATCCGGATAACGAGTTTTCAATGGTGGCAAGTCAAGCATATCATAGACTTTCTTAGGCATAACGAAATACTTGCACCAAGATCACATAAAGCATTACAATCAAAATCTTTGACTCTCATTTTAATGATGGGCTCCCAACCATCCTCTAGCTTTCTAGGAATAGAAGTTTCAAGTTTTAGTTTTTCTTCTCTAGCTTTTATGAGAGCATTTGTAATATGTTTTGTGAAAGCCAAGTTTACAGCGCTAGCATTGGGACTCTTAGAAAGTTTTTGTAAGAACTTTATAACTTCAGAGATGTGGCAATCATCAAAATCTAAATCATTACAATCTAAAGCAATGGGATTATCATCCCCAAGGTTGGAAAAAATTTCAGCAGTTTTATCACAAGCAGTTTCGACAATTTTAGCGGTTTCGGGTAATTTTGCGCGCTTTGCACTAGGAGTAGAAGCATTGCCAACACCAATTATTTTACCATTGATAGTAGGAGGTGCAGCAACATGTGAATCATTAGCATTGCTAGTGGTGGTAATAGTCCAAACTTTAGCTACATTTTTCTCTTTAGCTAGTTTTTCATTTTCTTCTCTATCCCACCTAGCACGAAGTTCGGCCATTAATCTTATATTCTCATTAATTCTAACTTGGATGGCATTTGCTGTAGTAACGATTTTATTTTCAATATCCCTATTAGGCATAACTTTCGATTTCAAAAGATCAACATCGGAGGCAAGACTATCAACCTTAGAAGCGAGAATATCAATTTTATTGAGCTTTTCCTCAACAGATTTGTTAAAGGCAGTTTGTGTACTAATAAATTCTTTAAGCATAGCTTCAAGTCCAGGGGGTGTATTCCTATTATTGTTGTAAGAATTCCCATAAGAATTAGCATAACCGTTACCATTATTATAAGGATATGGCCTATAGTTATTACTAGAATTGTTCCGATAAGCATTGTTGTTGAAATTATTATTTTTAATGAAGTTTACATCAACATGTTCTTCTTGGGCAACCAATGAAGCTAATGGAACATTATTAGGATCAGCATTAGTCCTACCATTCGCAAGCATAGACATAATAGCATCAACCTTATCATTCAAGGAAGAGGATTCTTCAACAGAATTTACCTTCTTACCTTGTGGAGCTCTTTCCGTGTGCCATTCAGAGTAATTAACCATCATATTATCAAGAAGCTTTGTTGCTTCACCAAGAGTGATGGACATAAAGGTACCTCCAGCAACTGAATCCAATAAATTCCGCGAAGAAAAATTTAGTCCTGCATAGAAGGTTTGGATGATCATCCAAGTAGTCAGTCCATGGGTTGGGCAATTTTTAACCAAAGATTTCATTCTTTCCCAAGCTTGAGCAACATGTTCATTATCCAATTGTTTAAAATTCATTATGCTACTCCTCAAAGATATAATTTTAGCAGGGGGATAATATCTACCAATAAAAGCATCCTTGCATTTAGTCCATGAATCAATACTATTCTTAGGCGGAGATAGCAACCAATCTTTAGCTCTTCCTCTTAATGAGAAAGGAAACAATTTTAATTTTATAATGTCACCATCTACATCTTTATACTTTTGCATTTCACATAGTTCAACAAAATTATTGAGATGGGCAGCAGCATCATCGGAACTAACACCGAGAAAATTGCTCTCGCATAACAAGATTCGATAAAGCGAGGTTTAATTTCAAAGAATTCCGCTCGTAGTAGCAGGTGGAGCAATAGGTGTGCATAGGAAATCATTATTATTTGTGCTAGTGAAGTCACACAACTTAGTATTTTCAGGGGTGGCCATTTTAGCGGTAGTAAATAAAACAAACTAGATAAAGTAAATGCAAGTAAACTAATTTTTTTGTGTTTTTGATATAGCAAACAAGACAAGTAAATAAAGTAAAACTAGCAACTAATTTTTTTGTGTTTTGATATAATGCAGCAAACAAAGTAGTAAATAAAATAAAGCAAGACAAAAACAAAGTAAAGAGATTGAGAAGTGGAGACTCCCCTTGCAGCGTGTCTTGATCTCCCCGGCAACGGCACCAGAAAAAGAGCTTGATGGCGTGTAATTCACACGTTCGTTGGGAACCCCAAGAGGAAGGTATGATGCGCACAGCAGCAAGTTTTCCCTCAGAAAGAAACCAAGGTTTATCGAACCGAGGAGGAGCCAAGAAGCACGTTGAAGGTTGATGGCGGCGGGATGTAGTGCGGCGCAACACCGGAGATCCCGGCGCCAACGTGGAACCTGCACAACACAACCAAAGTACTTTGCCCCAACGAAACGAGTGAGGTTGTCAATCTCACCGGCTTGCTCGTAACAAAGGATTAACCGTATTGTGTGGAAGATGATTGTTTGCAGAGAAAACGAGTAAAAAAGTATTGCGACAGATTTGTATTTCAGTATTAAAGAATGGACCGGGGTCCACAGTTCACTAGAGGTGTCTCTCCCATAAGATAAAAGCATGTTGGGTGAACAAATTACAGTCGGGCAATTGACAAATAGAGAGGGCATAACAATGCACATACATGTCATGATAAGTACAGTGCGATTTAATTGGGCATTACGACAAAGTACATAGACCGCCATCCAACTGCATCTATGCCTAAAAAGTGTCCACCTTCAGGTTATCGTCCGAACCCCTTCCAGTATTAAGTTGCAAAGCAACAGACAATTGCATTAAGTATGGTGCGTAATGTAATCAACAACTACATCCTCGGACATAGCATCAATGTTTTATCCCTAGTGGCAACAGCACAACACAACCTTAGAACTTTCTGTCACTGTCCCAAGTGTCAATGCAGGCATGAACCCACTATCGAGCATAAATACTCCCTCTTGGAGTTAAGAGCAAAAACTTGGCCAGAGCCTCTACTAATAACGGAGAGCATGCAAGATCATAAACAACACATATGTAATAACTTGATAATTAACATAACATGGTATTCTCTATCCATCGGATCCCGACAAACACAACATAGAGTATTACGGATAGATGATCTTGATCATGTTAGGCAGCTCACAAGATCCAACAATGAAGCACAATGAGGAGAAGACAACCATCTAGCTACTGCTATGGACCCATAGTCCGGGGGTGAACTACTCACTCATCACTCCGGAGGCGACCATGGCGGTGTAGAGTCCTCCGGGAGATGAATCCCTCTCCCGGCGAGGTGCCGGAGGAGATCTCCAGAATCCCCCGAGATGGGATTGGCGGCGGCGGCGTCTCGGTAAGGTTTTCCGTATCGTGGTTTTTCGCCTCGGTGGTTTCGCGACGGAGGCTTTAAGTAGGCGGAAGGGCGAGTCGGAGGGCCGACGAGGGGCACACACCATAGGGCGGCGCGGGCCCCCTCCGGCCGCGCGGCCCTATGGTGGCGGCGCCTCGTCGCCCCACTTCGTATCCCTTTCGGTCTTACGGAAGGTTCGTGGCAAAATAGGACCCCGGGTCTTGATTTCGTCCAATTCCGAGAATATTTCGTTACTAGGATTTACGAAACCAAAAACAACGGAAAACAACAAGCGGCACTTCGGCATCTTGTTAATAGGTTAGTTCCAGAAAATGCACGAATATGACATAAAGTGTGCATAAAACATGTAGGTATCATCAATAATATGGCATGGAACATAAGAAATTATCGATACGTCGGAGGCGTATCAGACGCCTCTAATTTGGTTTGCATATTTTACGTGGTTTAGGGTTTTCGTGTAAGATCCAATCTACCTATGAACATGAACCACAACGGTGATACTAGTGTTGTCAATAGAACGAATAGATTGAATCTTAACTATGGTGAGAGAGACAGACACCCGCGAAGCCACTTATGCAATACAAGTTGCATGTCAAGCGTGGAGCAAGTCTCATGAGAAGCGGTCATGTAAAGTTAGCCCGAGCCGCTTCATCCCACCATCCCGCAAGATGCAAAGTACACTAACCAAAAACAACAAGAGCATCAACGCCCACAAAACCATTGTGTTCTACTCGTGCAACAGATCTATGCATAGACACGACTCTGATACCACTGATGGGTTCGTTGCATAGAAAAACACAAATTTCTACCGTGAACAAGAACAAAAACCAAGATCCAATCTAGGAAGAAGCAAGATCTAATCTATGAAGATCGAGGCAACGAGAGATATGAGAGACTAACCCTCGAAGATCCAAAGCCTTACGAGATCAGATCTCGTTGTTGATGTAGTCGATCGTCCCGATGCTGCAATCCGGCAGCACTTCCGTACTCGGTCGTGCGTACGGTGTCGATGAAGTCCTTCCTCTCCCCGTTCCAAGCCGGAGAAGACTTGCGGTGGAGGAGAGAGGGGACGCCAGGGTTAGGGTATGAAGGGTGTGCGCCCCCTGCCCCTCCCCTCTTTATATAGGGGGGAGGTCGGTTTGGGTGGCCTCCCAACGCCCCAAACCCATCTAGGGCCGGCGGCCAAGAGGGGGGAGGGGATTTCTTCCCCCCCAAGTTGATCCCCCCTAGGGTTTTGGGGAAAACCCTAAGGGTGGCCGGCCTAGGCCTTGAGGGCTTGGTGCGCCTGGCCCATTAGGGCAAGGTAGCACCCCCTCGGCCCATGTTGGCCCTCCTAGGGTCGTGGGCCCCATGGTGGATGATACGTCCAATTTGCATCACTATTTTATATCATAATTTGCTGTTATTCATTGATATATTTCATATTGGGACACAATACTTATGTTATTTCATCTATTTTGCATGTTTCATGATTATTTGGAGATCGAGCACCGGAGCCGGGATTACTGCTGGAAAAAGCACCGTCGGGATGCAATATTTCGGAAGAT
>NC_061509.1:115863046-115893481 GCF_022539505.1 Lolium rigidum
GTAATACCCCGGAATTCTACATAGCAGTTTTGACTTAACCCGTGATAGCGTTGACCGAAAATTGACTTTTTGGATGTTGATCGTTTGCAAAATTAGAACACGTGGTTGAGTTCGTCTTGTCGAGTTGATCGGAATCGACTACCGATATATTTTATTCGGATGAACTTAACCAACTCACGTTCAGCTAAGGATAAAGGAAAAAAATGAATAAAAGCCCACCAGAGCCTGTCATCGCCCACGCACGAAAGCTCGCACCCGACCCCAAACCAATCCCAAACCAATCGTCGCTGCCTAGGGTTCTCTCGCCGCTACCTGCAGTTGGCGACTCATCGACGAACAGCGCCGCCAGGCGTTCTTCCCTGTCATCCGCCTAGAATCTGAAGGGAACGGGTGGCCGCCTGCCAGTCAATCTCGTGCTGCTACAGGTACTTTGATGCTATTTCGTTTTTGGTTTGGCCGTAGCAGTAGGCCGTGCAGATGGGAGTCGCTGGTAGATGTGTGAAGCGATTTGCTCTATTCCATTTTAGTCTGAAGTATATTCCACAACTCTGCCCTAATCAGCCAGCTCATATGATTCTACTTCTTGAACCGATCTGTAGCACTTCCAGATGCAGCTAAACTTTGATCTCTATAATTAATTCGGTTGCTACTAGTACTAGTATTACTAGGTGTATTTTTTCTGTCCGATCCAAGTACTAAGCAAATACAAGGTCCATGAGTGCCTGACTAAAACTATTACCTGGAGATGGTCTAGCCGCCAGATTGGATTTGTGGGGCAAATCGTAAACAGTCTACCATATGGGAATTAATAAGTTGATTTGGAGGAATTTCATAACCTGTAGCATATGCAGTTTATACTGTAACTAGAATTCCAACAGAAAGAAAGAATAGAGACACAAGTGACACGGATATAATTTTACCATAGCAATTTTATCCAGTTTTACCTAAAACATGATTTGCGTGTTGAAGATTTTCAAGTATACAGCTTCCATAGTAATCTTAATATAGTTTCTAATAGAAGGTCTGCGCACAGGTTTGTGAGCTTTGAGGTGGAAGATTATTCATCGGTTAACCGTCAGGTTGAGGCAAGTGCATGACGAACCTCGCCTCTTTATGATTGGTTGTGTTGTTTGTTGTGCTTTTGGAGTGCCTTGTTCTTATTTGGAATCTCTCTGAAATAATATTTCACTTCTATACTTCAGACGTTGCACGTTGGTAAATTCCGAGCCAACGCTGCGGCAGGTTGGTAAGTCCGAGCCAACGCGCTGGTAAACTCCGAGCCGGCACTGCCAAAACACATAGTTCAGTTTTCTTATATTCAGTGTTTCGAAGTGAAGTTCTAATGGTGTTCATCGTTTAATGTTCATACGGTTCTATGTTGTACTTGCTGAGTATTTCCATACTCATCCTTGCTTTTTATTTGGTTTTCAGGTACTAAGTAGGCGACATGCATGGGGACCCGGGCGTAGCACATTTACACGTTGAGCACATCATTTTTTTAGCACAACACACATGTTTTCATAATATGTAGTAGACATCTATAGTTTCATACCTTCTAGTCATACTATATTAGTCTCTTAATTCTGGTTACTTTGTTAAATCGTTATATTTGGTGTCTCCTCATATACTGAAATTTCATGGAACGCATGGTTGTTATTTATTCAAGTTAAAATGTCACTATCTATCCTATTATTAGTACCTGCAAGTTGTGAAAGTCCCTATATACAAGAGAAACTCAGTCAAAATCTCAAATAATCCCTAAACTAATAGATTCGGTTGTGGCGCGGTAGCATTTCAGGTATGGTTGATACCTGGGATGTTACAGTTGGTATCAGAGCCTAGGTTTTAGATCTTTGGAATAGGTTATCAACAAATATGTTATGGTCGTAACTTAAATTTACTCCACGTTTCCAAAATTAAAAATTTAAAACTTGGCTGGTAATTAAAGAATTAATTTTGACACACTTGTGCACGGTAGGATGGGGTTTATGGGAAATGCATTGCATTGACGGTTCAACATTTTGTTTGTTTGCTTATATTATCCTTTTGAGTTTGGAATGCATATGGTTTGTTGTTGTTGATTATGGATAATTTGTAGTATAGTTATGCCGCCGAGACGTAGAGGTCGAGCTCGTGGCCGAGCTCATGCAAGGCGGGGTCGTGTTGGCCGCAATGGCCGTGCGGGAGGGATCAGATGTTGAGCAGAGTAATCATGAAGATGTAGAAGTGAGTCAATCTGCTAATAGTGATGGACACGGTGTGTCCAACATGACTCTTACCCAATGGCTAGATATGAAGCTGGACAAGTTTGATGGATCAGGGACACCCATGGACGCCGCAAGTTGGCTTCGCAGCATGGAGAAGTACATGGATGCATCGGTGATGACACAAGAGGACAAAGTTGTCTATGTGGCTTTCCAACTGAAGGGTCTCGCTGATATTTGGTGGGAAGGAGTTCGTGCAGCATGGACACCAGCCCATGGACCACCTACATGGGATGTTTTTGTTAAGCAATTCACTAGCAAATACTACCCGGATTCATTCAAGGAGAAGATGGATGTTGCCCTAAGGAATATGAAGCAAGGTGACAAGACAGTGGATGAGTACGAGATGGAGTTTAGCAAGATTGTTCATTTTGTGGATCACATAAATCAGAATGAGGGTGAGAAAGCTAGAAGATTCTTTGAGGGGCTTAATTCAGAATATCGACATGTCATGGGAGCTAATCGACCGAATGAGTATTTCACTATGGTGGAACAGGCTAGGGGAATGGAGCTACAGATTCAACTCACACAGGCAGAGGCAGCTTGTACAAGTGGTACTAGTGGCTCAAGTAGCAAGCACAAGAGAAGTCATCAGGATGGGAGTGAGCTTACTGAGCGTCTTGTTCTCAAGAAGTCCAAGCAGGATGGACAATCTCAAACCCTATCTAGACCGAGGTCACAACTTTCTTCAAGGACAAAATTCATGCGCCCTGCTCCGGGGCAAGGATTGATGTGCTTCAGGTGTGGTCAAAACCATCGCGCCTCGGAGTGTGATTTCTCCGGGAATTGTAACCGATGCGGCAGGTTTGGCCATATGAGGATAGTTTGCAAGGAAAATCCGGATTCCATCATCAAATGGCAAGCCATCACCCCTCCCGCGGAAATATCTTCGAAAGGTGGTTCCTCACATACTGCTAATTCAGGTTATGTCTCTTCCTATGGTTCAGTCCAGATGATGGCGGTTCCACCTCATCATCCATCTCCGCCAACAGGATATTACTGGCAGGCAACCCCACTTCCAGCCCCTTATGCTCCACTTCCACTACCAGCTCCAACAAACATACCACCACAACATATGTCTGTTGGGGATTCTTCTACTTTGACAAGGCCTGGAATTTACACCACGCCGCCAACTTCTCATGATCACTCTGATGGAGTCAAAGGTATAAACCTTATCCCAATATACCTTCGTTCCTAGCATAATCATTCTTGATCATTTTTTCCCATGATTAATCAGTCAGCTTATATGATAAGTCAGTGTATTCCGTTTCGAGGTTTGATAACCTATGGAGCTTTAAAACATCGGTAGTATAGTTGTATAGTGGGCTTTGTGGATAGATTGATTGAGACTTTCTGTTTTGCTCATGCTCATGAATTTTTTTTTTTCCGCAGTGCAAGTGAGGATGACCATAGAGTCTATTCATGTACAAAGTTAATAGTTTGGGTGCGGGATGGACTGGCCCCCATACCGAATACTCTTATTATTCGCATTTGTTACATTGAAGTGGTGAATCCATGTGTGATCTTTACCCTTCGATAGTTGAGAGCCGACATTATTCGACTGCGGACAGGTATAATGGTATGACGTTCTACCTTTAGAAGAGGCAACCGCTGCCAAGCGTAGGACATGCGGTGAGGATAACCCAACCCAATGTTTTCTGGATACCATACAAGAAATTTTATAGTGGCCCTCCATGAGAGTTATCCATAATTAGCATGGTTATTCATCTCCGTTGATCAAGTGCCTATTGAGGAAATGTTTTTGAGGAAGGTTGAGAAGTGGTCATGTAAACAACCAGGTTTGGGTAGTGAACCAAGAATAGCTTATTTCTCTTTGTTATGTGGTTTCGCTTCTGAGTTGCTTTGGGTCATTCAAAGAGGGTGAAGTTGCAGTTGATGTTTTATACAAAAGTAAAGGTCATAATTTCCCCATTCCAACATAGTGGATGTGACGAGAAATACTTGATAAAACGATTGACTTCAGCCAGTAATCTATCTATGTAGGGAGAGTTAAGAATTCGAGGGCGAATTCTGCTAAGTGGTGGAGAATGTAATACCCCGGAATTCTACATAGCAGTTTTGACTTAACCCGTGATAGCGTTGACCGAAAATTGACTTTTTGGATGTTGATCGTTTGCAAAATTAGAACACGTGGTTGAGTTCGTCTTGTCGAGTTGATCGGAATCGACTACCGATATATTTTATTCGGATGAACTTAACCAACTCACGTTCAGCTAAGGATAAAGGAAAAAAATGAATAAAAGCCCACCAGAGCCTGTCATCGCCCACGCACGAAAGCTCGCACCCGACCCCAAACCAATCCCAAACCAATCGTCGCTGCCTAGGGTTCTCTCGCCGCTACCTGCAGTTGGCGACTCATCGACGAACAGCGCCGCCAGGCGTTCTTCCCTGTCATCCGCCTAGAATCTGAAGGGAACGGGTGGCCGCCTGCCAGTCAATCTCGTGCTCGCTACGGGTACTTTGATGCTATTTCGTTTTTGGTTTGGCCGTAGCAGTAGGCCGTGCAGATGGGAGTCGCTGGTAGATGTGTGAAGCGATTTGCTCTATTCCATTTTAGTCTGAAGTATATTCCACAACTCTGCCCTAATCAGCCAGCTCATATGATTCTACTTCTTGAACCGATCTGTAGCACTTCCAGATGCAGCTAAACTTTGATCTCTATAATTAATTCGGTTGCTACTAGTACTAGTATTACTAGGTGTATTTTTTCTGTCCGATCCAAGTACTAAGCAAATACAAGGTCCATGAGTGCCCGACTAAAACTATTACTGGAGATGGTCTAGCCGCGATTGGATTTGTGGGGCAAATCGTAAACAATCTACCATATGGGAATTAATAAGTTGATTTGGAGGAATTTCATAACCTTGTAGCATATGCAGTTTATACTGTAACTAGAATTCCAACGAGAAAGAAAGAATAGAGACACAAGTGACACGGATATAATTTTACCATAGCAATTTTATCCAGTTTTACCTAAAACATGATTTGCGTGTTGAAGATTTTCAAGTATACAGCCTTCCATAGTAATCTTAATATAGTTTCTAATAGAAGGTCTGCGCACGGGTTTGTGAGCTTTGAGGTGGAAGATTATTCATCGGTTAACCGTCGAGTTGAGGCAAGTGCATGACGAACCTCGCCTCTTTATGATTGGTTGTGTTGTTTGTTGTGCTTTTGGAGTGCCTTGTTCTTATTTGGAATCTCTCTGAAATAATATTTCACTTCTATACTTCAGACGTTGCACGTTGGTAAATTCCGAGCCAACGCTGCGGCAGGTTGGTAAGTCCGAGCCAACGCGCTGGTAAACTCCGAGCCTGAGCATCGCCAAAACACATAGTTCAGTTTTCTTATATTCAGTGTTTCAGAGTGAAGTTCTAATGGTGTTCATCGTTTAATGTTCATACGGTTCTATGTTGTACTTGCTGAGTATTTCCATACTCATCCTTGCTTTTTATTTGGTTTTCAGGTACTAAGTAGGCGACATGCATGGGGACCCGGGCGTAGCACATTTACACGTTGAGCACATCATTTTTTTAGCACAACACACATGTTTTCATAATATGTAGTAGACATCTATAGTTTCATACCTTCTAGTCATACTATATTAGTCTCTTAATTCTGGTTACTTTGTTAAATCGTTATATTTGGTGTCTCCTCATATACTGAAATTTCATGGGACGCATGGTTGTTATTTATTCAAGTTAAAATGTCACTATCTATCCTATTATTAGTACCTGCAAGTTGTGAAAGTCCCTATATACAAGAGAAACTCAGTCAAAATCTCAAATAATCCCTAAACTAATAGATTCGGTTGTGGCGCGGTAGCATTTCAGGTATGGTTGATACCTGGGATGTTACACATGCGCCGCTCCATGTTGGCATCATTGGCCGCCATTTGGCCATTCAAGTTGTCCGTCGCTTCACGAAGAAGTGCCAAGTCTTGGTTGACGGTGGCGAAGTTGTGAGCCACCTCATCGTATTGCTCATCAATGCGGGTCTCGAAGAGGGAGAGTTGCTCCTTGAACTCTTGGCGTTGCGTCCATAGGTTGTGTTGAGTAGCCAACCTCTCGGTGTTGCGGAGGACTTCTCCATCCCTTGCATCATCTCCATTCCTATCCATGATGCAAAGACAAGAACTATGTTGTGTATGTTAGTGGAAGGAGACTACCTCGTACTCTTACCAAGGTAAGATAGTATTGAGGCAATCCACCAAACCGAAAGCAAGATCAAGTGTATCGGGAACACACGCAAAACCACACGCAAAAGCTAGCAAATATGGTGTTAGGCGAGTGTTGTGGAAAGCCAAAAGACAAATCCAAGATCGAGTATGTTGTTAAAAGTGGGTAAGGTCCAAAAATCCAAAAGTTGATGCGAAGATCACTATAAACACGGAAAAATGATGTGGAACACACACACGAGATAAGCGGGGTTAGTGCAACCAAAAGTGAGCGGAAAATTGTATGTGCGGATGCTCGGTGTCACACTAACACAAGGAGAGTCAAAGCTTTGGTTGCAAAGGAAGAGACAACTAGATTTGCACGCGACCTCTCTTCTCGTATCTCTCTTTGCTTACAAGCTTTTTCTCTTTTGTATGTGGTGGCACTTGCACTCGTTGTATCTTTGGTGGCACATGGACACTTTGTATGTATGGGCGTATGGATGTATGGATGTATGGATGTATGGTGCTACTCGCACTCTTTTTGTGTTTTTGGGGCTTTTTCACGCACTATGTTAGCGTTAGCCTCGCTTTTGCTATCTTGCCACACGAGTGTTTGCTTGGGTGCCTTACGCAACGCTACACACACACCTCACAATGCGGGGCCACGTGCAATGTCTCGCAACACTAGACAAGCAATGCTCAATGGGATAGATCGCAAAAGGAAGAGGGGTTACAAGGTGAAACCTGCAAGTTATACCTGCGATGATGGTGGTGGTGGTGGTGGTGGTGGTGGAGATCGCCGGATGTCGAGGTCGAAGGAGGGGCGTTGCTGCGCCCGGTCTGTGGCCCGGTTGGACCGGCTCCTGGACCGGACTGGCCGGTTGCTCGGCCGGTCGACCGGATTCTGGGCTGGGCCGGCCGGTCTGTAGCCCGGTTGACCGGGTGCACGACCGGATTTCGCGGGCTGAGCTTTTCTCTCTCCTGTTCTTCACGAAAACCAAGCCAAATCGACCAAATCGAAGGGAAACGATGGAATTGGAGGCTCAAAGTTGGGGAAATAGTAGATCAAGCACAACAACTCCAAATCCACGGACCAAAACCACTCAAAACGCAACCAAATCACAGCTCGGTCAAGAGGCAATTTGGGGCTATTTTTGGGGATTTTTTTGGAAAATTTTCTAGGGACGAAATCGGGTGGGTGGAGGGTCAAATCCGCGGAAACCAAAGGCCGCTGATACCATATGATGAGGTCTAAGACCCCGTGTGTGGCCCGATCTTGCGGATTGACGTCGAAACCAAAGGGGAGATGGGAAAACGCGAGGAACACGAAGAACACGGTGATGAACACGAGGAACCCCGAGACTCGCGCACGCACACCAACCCGATACACCCGATACTTACCCCCGTGGCTCGATGGACCACGCCAATAGAATCACCCGGAGAGGCACGCGGCAGAATTCCCGGTGAGAGATTGGTGTTGGAGAAAAGGGATTGGTGAGGGAGAGAGAGTAGCTTGTACTAGAATCTCACTCAGCAATTACCAAATCAACAACAAGGATGGCCTTGATTACAGAGGGATGATACCCAAGGGAGACTAAGCTCAAAGTTAGGGTTTGAGTTCAAAACAAGTCTAAAGAGCTAAGGGGCGTCCTGGGGGTATTTATAGTCTTACAAGGCATCACAGGCCGAAAAGGTAAGTTCGGGCCGAAAAGATAACTTAAGTCGTGCGAGCCGGTCAGGGGGCCGGTCGGACCGGGCCTCGTGACCGGGCAGGCCGGTCGTGGGGCCGGCCGGACCGGGCTCGTGACCGGGCGGCTTGAGCCGGCACGGGCTCGGGACCGGCGGCGACCGGACGAGGCTCCAAGTCCCCCGGATGGCGTCCGGATGTCACGAGCGCGAATCCGGTTTCGGACCGGGCGGCCCGGTCGAGAGGCCGGTCGGACCGGGCCGGGGACCGGGTGACCCGGTCGATGAGGCCGGTCGACCGGATTCTCGGACCGGCCGACCATCTTCTCTTCCTTGCGCTCTTCGGGCGACTTCCAGTCCAGCTCCAAGTCCATCTTCGCGTCCAGCTGCTCCTCTCCTTCCCTTGACCTTGGCTTGTCCTCCTCTCCGTGGTCTTGATGCTCCTTGTACCTAATGACACATAGCACGTCGGCATGAGGTAGCATTCCATCCAAAGGTGTACCAAGATCAAGGGTGGTGAGGAGCGAGTTCACCTCATCATGTAGAGCCTTGGCTCGGGCTCGTGTCATCGGTCCTCTTGGGGGACTAGTTGGTCTTGATGGAGTGTCGTCGGTGAGCGGGGCTACATCAAATGTTCTCTGACCAAGAACAAAAGTTTGCCATCACCAATTATGATTCCTTATGCACCTTTATTTGTGATTACCTTATACTTGTTTCAAGTTGAGTTATACGAGGAAGTTGTTTACTATAATGTCTTGTGTGAATGAATATGATGCTTCTTGTCCGTATTTTATTTATCGACTCTTCACTCCATAAACATGTGGACCCGTTTACGAGTTCGGTCTCGCTTGGGGACAAGCGAAGTCTAAGCTTGGGGGAGTTGATACGTCCAATTTGCATCACTATTTTATATCATAATTTGTCTGTTATTCATTGATATATTTCATATTGGGACACAATACTTATGTTATTTCATCTATTTTGCATGTTTCATGATTATTTGGAGATCGAGCACCGGAGCCGGGATTCTGCTGGAAAAAGCACCGTCGGGATGCAATATTTCGGAAGATCAATTGTGGAAGGAAGTTTTACGTAAACTCCTATTTTTCCGGATGACGGAGGAAGCCGGAAGGGGGAGCCAGTTGGACCCATGGTGGGCCCACACCATAGGGTGGCGCGGCCCATGGCTCGGCCGCGCCACCATGTGGTGTGGGGCCCCCTCGGCCTCTTTCGCCTCCTTTTCTTCGCGAAACCCTTCGTCCCGAAGACCTAAGCCACGGAGGAATCCTCACGAAGGGTTACAGCCGCCTCGCGGGGCGGAGAACACCGGAGAGAAAAGAGCTCTCCGGCGGGCGGAGAATCCGCCGGGGAAATTCCCTCCCGGAGGGGGAAATCGACGCCATCGTCACCGCCATCGAGCTGGACATCATCTCCATCACCATCATCATCATCTCCACCATCATCACCGCCATCTCCTCCACGAGCACCTCGTCACCGCCGTAGCAATTTGGGTTTGATCTTGATTGTTTGATAGGGGAAACTCTCCGTGCATCGATTTCTACTTGTTGTTTATGCTATTGAGTGAAACCATTGAACCAAGGTCTATGTTCAGATTGTTATTCATCATCATATCACCTCCGATCATGTTCCATATGATGTCTCGTGAGTAGTTCGTTTAGTTCTTGAGGACATGGGTGAAGTCTAAATGTTAGTAGTGAACTATGGTTGAGTAATATTCAATGTTATGATATTTAAGTTGTGGTGTTATTCTTCTAGTGGTGTCGTGTGAACGTCGACTACACGACACTTCACCATTTATGGGCCTAGGGGAATGCATCTTGTACTCGTTTGCCAATTGCGGGGTTGTCGGAGTGACGAAACCTAAACCCCCGTTGGTATATCGATGCAGGAGGGATCGCAGGATCTCGCAGTTTAAGGTCGTGGTTAGATTTATCTTAATTACTTTCTTGTAGTTGCGGATGCTTGCAAGGGGTATAATCACAAGTATGTATTAGTCCTAGGAAGGGCGGTACATTAGCACAGGTTCACCCACACAACACTTATCAAAACAATGAAGATTAATCAGTCGTATGTAGCGAAAGCACTAGACTAAAATCCCGTGTGTCCTCGAGAACGTTTGGTCATTATAAGTAAACAAACCGGCTTGTCCTTTGTGCTAAAATGGATTGGGCCACTCGCTGCAATTATTTCTCTCGCATTTTACTTACTTGTACTTTATTCATCTCGTTACATCGAAACCCCCGAATATTTGTCCGTGAGCATTTACAATGGAAACCTTCATCGAAACTGTTTGCCAACACCTTCTGCTCCTCGTTGGGATCGACATTCTTACTTATCGAAGATACTACGATACACCCCCTATACTTGTGGGTCATCAGTGGACCCCCCGGAACCTTCTAGAACCTTCCGGGTCTTCCGCCGGAAAAATCCCGAACTTTTCCGAAACCTAGAAATCAACTTCCCTTATATGAATCTTATTCTCCGGACCATTCCAGACCTCCTCGTGATGTCCTGGATCCCATCCGAGACTCCGAACAAACTTTGGTCTCCATCTCATATTCCGAATCTACTTATACGACATCGAACCTTAAGGCGTACCCTACGGTTCGTGAACTATGCGGACATGATCGAGACTCCTCTCCGACCAATAACCAATAGCGGGACCTGGAGATCCATAATGGCTCCCACACATTCAGCGATAACTTAGTGATCGATTGAACCATTAACATATGATACCAATTCCCTTTGTCACGCGATACTTTACTTGTCCGAGGTTCGATCATCGGTATCTCCATACCTAGTTCAACCTCGTTACCGACAAGTACTCTTTACTCGTACCGTGGTATGTTATCTCTTGTGACCTAGTCACATGCTTGCAAGCTAATTAGACAACATTCCACCGAGAGGGCCCAGAGTATATCTATCCGTCATCGGGATGGACAAATCCCACTCTTGATCCATATGCCTCAACTCATACTTTCTGAATACTTAATCCCATCTTTATAATCACCCATTTACGCAATGGCGTTTGATGTAATCAAAGTATCCTTCCGGTGTAAGTGATTTACATGGTCTCATGGTTGAAGGACTAGGTAACTATGTATCGAAAGCTTATAGCAAGTTGAACTTAATGACTTGCTCTTATGCTATGCTTACTATGGGTATGTGTCCATCACATCATTCACCTAATGATATGATCTTGTTATTAATAACATCCAATGTTCATGATCAGTAAAACATGATCATCTATTAATCAACAAGCTAGTTAAAAGAGAGTCTTACTAGAAACTTTGGTTGTTTACACAACACACATGTATTAATGTTTCCGGTTAATACAATTATAGCATGGGGTGTAAAAATTTATCATGAACACTAAGATATAACAATAACTACTTTATAATTACCTCTCGGGCATATCTCCAATAGACTCGATGGGGTGGCTGAACGACAAATTTTTCCCTCTAAAACCCCAAAATGGTAGTTATTATGAGGATGACTAGATGGGGTCTGCTAGAGTTTCTCTAAACCGAACTGAACCGGGCCTTCGTAGGAGCAAGTGATTTCCAAACCGAGGCCCAGCCCCGAGGCAAACCCCGCTAGACTCGACATCCAGTAGTTGTCGCTCGCACGCCGCACACGCACGTCCCGAGCAGCCGCCCCCACCGGCCTCACGCCCCAGCATCCCCGGGCGCCTCCGCCGACAAGCATCTGGCCGCTCCCAACAGCCGCCTCACCGGCCCCGCCAACCGCCTGCTCCGAATTCCGGCGAATTTTGGCTTGATTCCGACGCTCGTACGGGCTGAAATTTCCTTCGCGTCAATGCGGGAGTCGGGATGGGGTTTGATCTCGGAAGGCCTCGCGAAACTGGGTAATAGGATTTGCGCGAAACTGGATACACTGGAAAAAAATCCGGATGGACACTCCATGGGCGAATCCCCTCCTTGGCAATCGCTCGCTCGAGCGATCGATTCCAGTCGGCGTGGAGCGCTCGCGCGGCAGCGCGAAGGCAATTCCCTTTTCGTCGTGTCACGCCTGTCACGCCTTTTTCTATTTCTGGTAACCGATCGACTTTCCCTTTTCGGCCCGTCATTTTCGAATTATTTCGAATCGTTTTCGTGTTCCCCTTCTTTCTCCCGTTCTCCTCTCTCCCCTGTTCTCCTCCCATTCAGCCCAGACGGAGAGGGCGACGGCAACGGCGGAGGGCGAGGGTCCGATTCCCTGTGGCTAGTGCACGACCTAGATTTCTCCTCGCTCTCGGCTCACTAGCAAGGGCCAGTTGATTTCGGTGCAGTAAGGTTAGTATTCGAACTGGATCTAGTGGGGAGATCTGGGTCTCGCCGGCCGGTTTGTTTGTCCGGCGAGGGATTATTTCCACCATAGATTATTCTGGGACTTTTGTTTGTCTGGCGAGGGATTGTTCCGGCGAGGGTTTGTTTTTTGGGTGGATTTTGTTTCTCCGCCTAGGTTCCTGATCCGTCTCTCGGTTCACAAATCTCTGTTTTATATGTGTCTCGCCGGACGGTTTGTTTGTGCGGCGAGGGATTGTTCCACCGTGGATTATTTTCTGAGGGGATTTTGTTTTGTCCGGCGAGGGATTGTTCCGGCGAGGGTTTGTTTTTTGGGTGGATTTTTGTTCTCCGCCTAGCTTCCTGCTCCGTCCCTCGTTTCACAAATCTCTGTTATGGGATCGGCTGTAAATTGCGTTGTCACTGTTTTCATGTTCATTGTAGTTATGATTTTTGGCCCGTTGCACTGCTTTTCGTCCACAATTTCTAGGGTAATTGTAGCTGGAGAAAGCAGAGATCATGGGACTTGTTTTCTAGGGGTTCACAAATTCCTATTATGGTGTTTTTTTTATCAACTCACTTATTCACTTTTCATCAACAAGTATCTCAACGTTTAACCAACACATACGTTCTGAAGTTACCCACCTCTTTTTTTCTATGTTAAGGGAATGATGAACTCATTTTTGTAGTCCTGCATATGTTTTTTGTTTGTTGTTGCTGCTGATTTCTACCTTTTTACAGTGGTGATTTTTGGTTGGGCTTGATATATTAACCAAGGCATTGTTATTTTTGATTTTTCGAATTGTTATCATTCGATGTCACTAAGAGTTTTTCTCATTATCATGGCATCTGTTTTTGTATTGCAGCGTTGTTTTTTCCATGGCGGGCAATAAGAAACAAGGTGGTGATCAGCTAGGTGTTCGCAAAATGCCCAATGCTAGTGAGCGTGCTAGGAATCGGGCCTCTCCTTTTCCTGTTGTCAGGTTATATGGACATCTAAGTTCTGATCAGAAGCAATCGATTGAGGATATGGATCTTGGTTCAATGCTTGACATCAAGTGCCATGTTCTTCACAACCCTTTGATAAGCTGGCTTGCTCCTTTGTATGATAGTCATTCTCGAGAGTTTGTCATTCAAGGGCGTGGTAGAATCCCTCTCAATGTTGATTCCATTTACCGCACACTCGATCTTCCGCGGGGATATTTCTGTCGTGTATGCAATGGATTCTGTCATAGAGGCTCGTCTAGGTCCTTTGTTATTTCCTGGCCATAGCAGCACGCCGCAGATTACTGGTGTGTTCACAATCCTGTCACAGATGAATCAGTATGATGACATTTTCAAGCAAGTTTGGATGATGTACCTTGTCTGTACTTTGCTTGCACCAACAACGTCTAACAAAGTCAGCAACAGATGTTATCCTATACTGGTATATGTGTTATCCTCTAGTTTTTTTAAAAATCATTCAATTTTAGCATTTTTTTATTTATATTTGTGCTTGTTTTTATTAATATATGTGAACAATCATTTTTACGCGGTGTTTATATTATTTTTTTGTAGGACAACATTAGCAATGTCAGGAACATGAACCTTTCTCAGTTTGTGTGCGATAGATTGCATGATGAGCTTTGTACTGGGAAGCCTTCTGGAGGCTACCTGTTCCATGTTCAGTTACTGTATGTTGACTCTTTGGATATTAGCTCTCTTAACCTTGACCTTCCATATGGTCGATTTGTTGCTAATATATGGTCAAAAAAGATGTTGATACTGTGCTTGATGCTGACTTGAAGAGGGATGGATCTGGTTATGGGAATCTCGAGGTTAGTTAATCTTTTTGGGTTTCTCATCTTATGACATGAACTTATGGTCGATTTGTGCAAGCCGATGCATTTTTGTTTTTGTTTTGTCACTAATATCGGTTGAAGCCACACCTTGCTATAAATTTCAACTTGTTTGGAGGGGCAGCTAGCTTTGAAAGATGGGTTGAAACCAATACGCACCTAACTGCCCGAAAAATGTATGATACAGTGATAAGTTTTTTATTCAGTTTTTTGTTTTTAAATTTTGTATGGCACAATTACATTTTTTAGTATCTCTCTTCTTTTTAAATGATTTTTCCCCTTCATTTTTTTGTGTTGTTTTTTGATGTAGCGTAAAGACAAGGTTGCTAGATTAATGGGTGAGTTTGCTTCTAGTCTCACTGGTCTAATGAGTAAGCTTGTTCAAGGTTTGACTGAAGTTGATGATGATGAAGTTGTGGATACTACAAAATTTGATAAGACATTACGTTCTCAAATGGTTGCCTCTCGTTCATTGGATGATGGAGGTGCTGGAAACACAACCTCTCCTATTGCGCAATCAACTGATGATCGTCCTGCTAAGATTGTAGGGAAATCACCAATACGCCGTCTGAAGAATGTGCCTTGCAACCAGAGTGCTGATGCTACAGATGTTGGAGGGTATGTGCCTTGCAACCAGATTGCTGATGCTACAGATGTCGGAGGGGATGTCCTTTGCAACCAGAGTGTTGATGCTACAGATGTTGGAGGGGCTATTAGTGCTGATCCATTGAATGTTGTTGATTCAGTTTCATCACCTGTAATTGAGCAAACTAATGTTGTAGCCAATGCCCCTGTTGTTGAGCAAACTCGTGTTACCAGGTCTGCTGCAAAAGCAGCTTGTGCTGCCAAAGTGCCATGTCAAACTGATAAGGTACCTGTTGCCAACTTCAGTGACAATATGTCTGACGGCGAGAGTTATCATTCTGGCAATGACAGTGATTATGTTGATGAAGCCCTCACTGATCGCTTTGTTATTCAAAGCAGACGTCATGTGGATGGAGGTGAGCATGCTGATATCGTGTTGTCGGAATGTGCAGTCGTGCCAAGCCAGACAAATCTTTCTGGTGTTGCGACAAGTGTTCCCGGTGTTTCTCCTGAACTGGTTTCCAGCAGTGTACCCATGGATATTGATGGTGCTGTTGCGGAACCATCTGATGCTGATGCTCTAGTACGTTTTATGGAAATTGATATCACTGTTCCATCAGCAGATAATAAGATTGTGTTTCAGGGTCTTGAAAATCTTGCAGAAACTGCTGCTATGCATATTGATGGTGTTGTTGATGAGCGAGATATAGATAATGGGAAGCAAGTTTTATCTGAAACAAATGAAGCTGATCTTCTTCGTGCCAAAGATGCCAGTGTTGATGGTGCTGTCATTTCTGTCGGTACGAAGTCAGGCGAAGCTCTGAGTTCTAGCCCTGAGGTTGCTGTAATGAATGAAGACAATGGGAAAGGATTATCCGATGGTTATGATGCTGTCAGTGAGACAATCAACGACGTTGTGAATGATTTGAAAAGGAGTAACTCTACTCTCGATGCTTTTGAAGCGAAACGTAGTTGTGTTGTACGCGAGGATCGTTCTGTTAATCCTGTACAGAATGTACCGTCATCTGCTCCTAAGAAGAAGCCCAATGTGAGAGGCAGAAGGTATTTTTGATCGACCCCGTTTGAAGTTACTCACCAATGTATTTCATGTGTACTTATCAACATTTCTGTCGTTGCATTTTCTTACATTTTCCCCTGCAAATGTATTCATGTTTTTTCTTTTTGCTCCTTTGTTTTTCGTGTAATTTTACCAATTACTATCTCATGAACTTACCAATGCATTTTTCTGGTAGTTATCAAACGTTGATTGTTTGCATGACATAGTATGTTTTATACTTCATTGTTTTGGAGTTTTTTCTAATAATTTTAAGTTTTTGCTTTTTTTACAGGCCAGCTGTTTCTAAAATTCAGGTTGCTACAAGATCTTCACCACGACGACCTCCTAGAGGTACTTCTTCGAGTGTTGCTGATAACGTTGCAGTTAAATCAAAAGTGTATACTTTGAAAGACCGCCTTAAAGGCTCAACAAAAATTCACGCTGCTGGAACATCTACTGTAGTTGAAACTGGTAGTCAGATTTCAGCAGAGGGTGGTTCTGATGAGGTTGTTTTTAAGGATGCTGTTGTCTCTTCCAAGTCTACAAGTGAAACTGTTCCAACAGGAAAAGAATCTGCACATGAGGATCCAGTTGAAGTTAGCTTTGCAATTGGTAGCCAGATTTTAGCAGAGGGTGGTTCTGATGTGGTTGTCCCTTCCAAGTCTACAAGTGAAACTGTTCCAACAGGAAAAGAATACGCACATGAGGATCCAGTTGAAGTTAGCTTTGCAACTGGTAGCCAGATTTCAGCAGAGGGTGGTTCTGATGTGGTTGTCCCTTCTAAGTCTACAAGTGAAATTGTCCCAACTGGAAAAGAACCTGCACATGAGGAACCACTTGAAGTTAGCTTTGCTCCTCCGCATTTTGGTACCAGTGTTACAAATCAGATGGCTGATCCTATTGGCGATGTTGACCATCATGCATCTGCTTCTATTGGAACAACTGTTGATGTTGCTCGTGATGCTGAACAAAATGCAACAACTTCTCCACAAGGTATTTGCTCTCTCTCTTTTTCGTTGTATCGCTTTATGTTTTGTATTCATTAGTTTTCATTCTTTATTTGTTCGTTTGACGAAGTATGAAACTTTTTTTCGGAACAAATTGTTACTGTTGTAAAGAGAGCTAGACTTGTTGCTACTGATGGCAAACTCAGTCTCACTCCTGGCATCCCTATAGATCTTTCTGCTTATCATGTTTCTGTTGTAAATACATCTACGTCTGAAAAAAGCGCTTCTCCAAATTGGTAATATGATTTTTTGTGTTGTGCTCTTTTTTATTTCTTTTTTTCATTTGTTTTGTTTGTCACGCTGCTGCTCACAATATCATTGTTTTTGCGCAGAGGCATTAGGAAATGCTGATGGTCATGTTTCTACCATTTCTGCTGATGTTGTTAAAGAATCAGAAACTGCAAATGTGTCATCTATCCCTTCTACTGGTTAGATCACTTTTCTATCTTGTGTTTTTTTACAGTTTTTACTTTCTTATTCATTTTCTTTGTGTTGTTTTACTCAACCTTTTTACTTATTACATGTTTCTGTGCATGTCTTGTTCCATCAATTTATCTACGTCTGTTTTGCGTATTATCTCCCACTTGTAATCTATATATGCAGAATGCGTACCATCAGGGGAAGTTAATGCACGTATTCGTAATACGTTTACAAGGAACAAGAGAGGGAGGAAGAAGAAGAACTAATTGTTATTTTACAAAACGTGCTTTTTATGGATCATTTGGGTGTGGCGAAGTGATGGTCATGTTGAGCTTCTACATGTATTAACTCTTATTTTATTTTTATATGGGGGAACAATATCCTGTATGAACGTTATGTAATGTATCCCTGTTTTTATGTAATGGATGATTACCTTTGTTCTGAATATTTTGGCTCTGTGAGTGACTACTTTTTGTGGTGTGAGTGCATATGCTTTTCCTCCTCCCTTTTCTTTTTTTTTGGCTACATGTGCGGCGATGTTTTTTTGTCGATGAAGACGGAGGTGCAACTGACCTTCAAGAATATTGTTTTGATGACTTTTGTAGATGGAGTGCATCCTGTAATCGCCACCGAAATCAGTAACAATGAAGCTGGTATGTCTTACTGTTATATTTCTTTTCTTTTTTTTTCATATAGAATATGATCTGTTTTGGTTTTTTACACTTTTGTTTTTACTTGTAATTCTTTTTTATTCCTTTTTCTTTTTTGTTTTTTTATTTCTCAGATGATTTGGAGCTTCTTTACATTACTCCAGCTTTACCAGTACCTCTTCAGAATTCATCTCTTGCCAGTAGAACTCCAAGGACCAAGTTGCGCATGGAAAGGATTGTTCTTCCTTTGAAATTTATGCTTCCTCCATACAACCGAGTTACTAGCACTGATGAGCAAGAATTATTGTATCAGCAAGTTATAAAGCACAACAGCGACTCTGAACACTCTAAAATAAAAGAGTATGTAATTTTTTTCATGTTTACGCAATGATGTTTTTTCAGATAATTCATTATTTTTTAGCGACTTAGTTTGTTCATCCATTCTTTTTTTTTCGCAGATCAAGGTTCTTGATGATTGATCCTATGTCGGTTTCTACTGGTGACTTGGCTAGTAGTGTTATGCCTTCCGGAGAACTGTCAACGACAGTTGCCGAAATTGGAATTGCTGTTCTTTAGGTTGACTGTCCGAAGAAGAAGATAATCTTCCCATGGATAGTAACTGTTTATTTGCTTGAAAGAAGATTTAATTCAAGAATACTCCAGAAACATTTCAGGATGGATGATAAGTATAAACTTAGCCACCAAAATCTGGTAAACTTTTTGTGTTGATGTTTTTTCGATTTTGTGTTACTTGTGAACATTATATTTATTCCTTTTAGATCTTTTTTCTAATTCTTATTCCTTTCTTTCATCTTCCTTTTTTTTTAGTTGTCTTTTGTCAGTGCTTCAGAATCTTGGAACAGAAAAGAAGCCCTGTGGTCATTGGTATTCACTGTTCTTGAATTTTGAGAAAAAAAGGTTTGAAATTCTTGATTCTGCACGTGGTCCTGATGACGAGTCACTCATTACTCATTCTAGCGATCTAGTTGATGCTATCAAGTGCATGTATCGGATAAATTACTCCAGTTCATCAAAACAGATTGATGACTATGAGTTGGTTTTCATTGAAGCTCCTAAGCAAAATAACAAGTATGTTTTTCTTTATCTACTTTATGCTTGTTCACTTATCAATACAAATTATAGGTTTTTTAAATAGCATGTGTGTGTTATTTTTTTGTTTAGTCTACAACTCTGTTGGACATTTTATTTTTGTATATGATAGCTCACAAATCTTTTTTTGTATCTTTTTTTTGAAGCATTGATTGTGGTTATTTTATGCTTAAGTTCCTTGAACTTTGGAATGGCCGAGTTGTTCCTGCTATCACTTATGATCAGATACCAGAACTCAGGAAGGTTCTAACATGGAATTGGTTAAACCATCCTCTCAACAAGTTGCAGAACTGGAGGTACCTGTTGGAAAGCAACCCTCTGTGAGGTATGAACTACCAGATGCAACTCAAATAAACTACCACTTACAGCATAAATAAGCTACTTCTTTTATTGCAGTCAAATTAATCAGCATTTTTTTATATTTGGCTTGGTAATTTGGAACATTAACCATTGGTAAATATGTGATCTAGTGTTTGGTGGGGGCAGGTTGGTATTTTTTTGCGAGCTAACATGTAATTTGTCTATTTTATTTTTTTTAACTTAATTTAGTGTTTTTTCACGGTTCATAACTCATCACAGTTGTTGTTTCGTGAAATTATGATTAGGCTGGTAAACAATGTGCTCATAGTTTGATAAACACTTGGGAGAGCGGTTGATAACTTTCAAGAATTCGACCTGGTCAGGGGTGTTTTTTCGGGGGGAGGGTGTTTTTTTGTGAGGGTTTTGATAAGTTCATGTTTTTTTTACAGCTTTTGGTAGGCGACTGGGTTGATAAATTCACGTTGTTACATTTGATAAAATAACTGGTAGGGGGTTGATACATAACTGGTCAGGGCGTTGATAAGTACATTTTTTACAGACGACTGGGTTAATAATTATCAAGGATTTGTTTTCATAATTTATAAAACGGAAAAATAATTCTCCAAAATGTTTCTTACAAGTTCATACGACATACACAGCATGACCATTACACAAATGACTGTACTCCTTTTTTATTGCATAGTTCCATCCCGCTTTTCCCTCATCCTTTTTTTTGCTTTGTCATGGGTTCCCTTCTTTTTTTTGGAATTTCATCCTGCTACCTTCATGCCAACCTGTGTATTTTTTGCACATGGAATAATTTTAGTAAATGGTAATAACTTGTTTAATACTTTTCTTGTACGTGTGTCTATATTTTTGGTAAGTTAGTACAGTACCTTGTCTCTGTCTGGGCATTTTGGTCTTTTGTGTCCAGGCAACCTGCAAAGTCCACACAATCTTGGTGCAGCCTTTTTCTTTAGTTTTGCAGCAGATTTCTCATGGAAATTCATAGGTCTTTCACCTAGGTTGAACCCTGGATTTCCTGACTGTGGTGGATCCTTGTAAGGGCGATGCTCATCTTCATTTGTCTCTTCGTCACTTGAATTTTTCTCTTCAGGGTGTATCTGTTCACTGTTGTGCCCATGATTGTTGTCTTCTCTGTCTTCATGACGCACATTGTCAATATCTTGTTGAACTGGGTCATCAACCTTTTTCCTCTTACGTGTGACCTTTTCTTTCGCCTGGAGGCGTTCAATTGCATCTTTGCATATAGCTTTCTTTAGTTCAGCAACTCCTTCAGCAAACAAGTCGTATGACCTATCATCCGTGCAGACAGTAGATAGTATGTGTGATATTTTGCTCATTTCAATTGCGTGTCTAACAGCCAAGTGTGTGTTCTGTGATGCTGTATTGCTTCTTCTCTCCGTCAATCGTGCTACCTCTATCCCAACTGCAGTAGTCCATCTAGGGTTGATGAAACTGACAGGAAGCTCAGTCAAACCAATATGTGTAACTACCCTCATGACATGGCAGCATTGTATTCCATCACGAGCCATCTTTGAGCACGAGCATTTGTACACATCCTCATCAGGGGAAACACTAACCATATATGTTGATCTTGGGAACTCTGCAGTCCTATAGTTAGTCACCCTAATCACTCTGTATAGTCTCTTCTCTTCCACAACTTCAACATTGTAAGCAGTACACTTCCTTAGCTCTTCAGCAAACTTGCCGTATATTGGGTCTATGTAGATTTTCATAGCTTCTCTTTCAATTGGGTTGAATCCCCAGTTTACAGACTCCTTGAACTCACTTTTCTCTCTTAGGTGATCTAGGTCGGACTGTTTCTTTTCTTGTATTATGATATATTCCTTGAAGAATGTTGCAATCGAATCTTTCCTTTTTACGTAGTGTTTGAACAAGGAGTTTGTGCTCTCACTTCTTCCTGTCGATGAAGTGAATGGGAAGAATCTCTCTTTGAAGTATGCTGGGACCCACTGATCTCTGATGTCATATATTCTGTCCAGGTGTGGCTCTCCCAATGCATTATGACTATCTAGTAGAGCATGCCAGTCATTTTCAAATTCTTCTGGAGTAAATGAGTTCCTTATAACTGCCCTTAGCTCTTCCTTTAGAGTCCCTCTTACTGCGAAGAATAGGGACAACTTGTCATCCAGGTTCTTGCTGATGTGGAAGTTGCAGAAACGTTGTACTGTGTAAGGTAATGCTTCAGATATTGCAATCCGCATTGCAACGTCTTGGTCTGTTATTATAGTTTCTGGGTGCTTGTTGTCCATGGCAGACAGGAATTCCTCGAACAGCCACTTGAATGTGTCTGCTCTCTCATCCTCCAGCAATCCTACTCCAAACACGACTGTCTTGCCATAGTTATCAACCCCTATTATTGGAGCAAATGGCATCCCATACTGGTTAGTTGAAAATGTTGTATCAAATGATACAAATTGACCAAACTTTGAGTAGTTTGCCCTCCCTATTTGGTCTGTCCAAAATAAGCTTTTCACTCTATTCTCGCTGTCAACATCTATCGAATGTCTGAATCCAGGCATTTTTTCACGTGCTTCCTTGAATAGTACCAGTAACTCTTCAATGTCCCTGTTCTTGATTTTCTTTCTTTCTTTCGCTAGCTCGTTTTCTAGGTTTTTTTGTATCAAATGGAACAGCCCTGAAGCTCCCCCTTGTTTTCCTGAATATTTTCATTATGTTCCTTGGTGGAACTCTTGTCTCTTGTAGGATGTGGATTAGAGTCTTGTCTGAGGCAGACATTGACCTGTGAGACTTCATGAACCTTACTATCCACTCTGACGGAGCTAGATTATGGTTATGTTCTAGTCTTATGTTTGTTATTGACCACTTGCCTCTGTATTCCTTCACAAACATTCTGACTTGGCATTTTGTTTGCACAATCCTGGATGTCCGTCTTTGTCTAAGTGCACTGTCAACATATGTATCATCACGGCACCTGTTGCATGCGAATGTCTGTCTTGATATTTCATTGGTTTTCCTAGACTCGTAGGAGGTGTCCTTTTTTATTGCAAATCCAACCCTTCTTGCGTACACTGCAAAGAAGAAGAATGCATCCTCTTTTGAATCGAATTCCATCCCAACTGTTGGAGTAGATGCCTCTGATATTTCTTGCATTGTTGGATACTTCTTGTTTGCAAACATTCTGTCCATTTCAAGCTCTTCAGCAGTCGGTTCCTCTGGATTCAGCCCTGACTCAATAATTTCTTCATATTTATCTTCTTCTCTGTTCCCATGCTCATTACCATTCGAATAATCATCTTTGTCATCTGGGCAGGCATTCTCACCAGCAAATGATGCACCATCTGCATGCATTTCTGGAATGTTGCTATCAGCATATCCTTCGTTGTCTTCGTCCTCGAATTTGAGCACATGGTTCACATAGATGCATCATGTTTTTTTTGTGGTATCAGCTATAGTGTTTTTGTTAATTTATCCCCAACAAACTCAATGTTTTACATGTTTGTAAATTATGTTCCATGAATCATTTTCACATGTTACCTCATTTAAATCGAAGTCCTTGCATTTTTGTTTGTTCACCCTTGTGATGTTTGATGACATATGTCCTTCCGCATCGGAGTTTTGCTTGTGCGTGTAAAAACTTGCTTCAACTGCTTGTAGCTCTGCCAAGCTTTCGAGCTCTGCTTTCTCTTTCCTTCTCTGAAGAAATGACTGTAATGTGTGACGAAGTCTTTTATTAGTTTTTTCTTCGGAGTATATGAACAAATCCCATCTGCATAGTTTGTAGAGATTCATTACCTGTGCAAATTTATCTACCATCCTTCAGCACTGCATTGGTGTCTTCCCTGTCATCGATCCAAATATACTTTCTGCATCAGTTGTTCCATCCTCCTGTTGTGTTTTTCCTGAATCATTCGGATTTGTTGTATCCATCTGCAACAAAAATTATTGTTAGATCAGAGTTGTTCTTTCTGTTTTACATCTTTTTTAACAGTCACATGTTTATGTATACGAGTTTTAATGAATGTTTTTTTCATATCTACCTTTTTCAGATAATGGAGGATTAAATTTTTTGTGTGCAAGTCAATAGGAGTATGTGGAGCTATGGACAAAGAATTATGGACAGATGATACACAGTGTCACCATTTTTATTCTTCCTATTATGTGTAAATTTAGTACACAGGAGGATGTTAACAGAGTTTTTCTTTTTCGGTCTCTATTGTATTTCTTTTTTTGAGCTGTGTAAAGCGATGAATGTTTCTGTAAGTTTCTTTTTGTGATGCACATAGTATTTTTTTCCATGTAATATTTCTACCATGTTGAACCTTTTTTATCTTCTATTTATGGTAAACGAAGGAAATGAAAAGATGATCTACTATTTTTTCTAGAATGAAAATGTATGTGCGAGTTGAAGTTAGTACTAACCTTTCGTTTATACGATAGTCTTGTGGGTGAATTCCCTCTCTCAGATCAAGCTTGGATGATTTGTCTATAATCTGAGCACGCTATATCTCTCTCTCTAGTTTCTTCTGCCTCAAATTTGTGTTTTCGACCGTGGGGGGCAGAAGTTCTTTGTGGCTGTTTAAAGGAAAGGAGGATTTTAGATTCCATCCGTCTGAACCATTTGCTCCATTGTTTTGATGTCCACCAGGCGGAAGCTTTTTTGTTTGGTGGAAGAGAGAGATGGTGGCGATGGGTGGAGCGGAGGAGATGGATCTGTCCCCGATTAGATCCTGAGGAAGAAGAAGGATTGTATCTCCTTTTTTTCGTTTTTTACTGATCAGATTTTCATTTTTCTGTATGTGACCCTGTTTCTCCTCTTCCCCTATTTTCATTTATATCCCTGTGTGTGTACCTGTTCCGTGGTTTATTGTTTATACTTATCTCGAGGGGTTTTATGTTAATAAGTAGATCCTACCTAACGCGACGGTTTCGTTTTGTCTGGAGTTGGAGCTGCTCCCCTTTCCTTTTTCGTTCTCTTTCCTCTCCCGATCCTTCTCCATCAATCTCCTCTATTTCCTCCAAGAAGGCGGTAGGAAGGTACGGAGGAGAAACCATGGGCAGATCCATCTAGGTCGTGTTTCAGATCTGTTTTTTGTGGTGCCCTATGTTTTCGTACCTCTTTTTGTTTGGTTTTCTTTTCTTAGAGATCCAATGTTTTTTGTCCCCCTTTTTGATGATGATTCGTCTATACTCCCCTCTCCGTTTTCTGGATGATTTTTCGTTTTCCTCGAGGATTTGTTTGCTTTTCTATCCATATTGCTCTTTCCTCTCTCAGCAGTTCCTTTTTTGAATGACTGAAATATCTCTTGTGTTAATCAAGGTATATCAATTTCTTTTTTTGCAGGGTATGGATAATATTGTTTCAACCTAGCAATCCTTTTCATATTTTTCTTCCCTCTGCAAGCCATGGATGGGTACGATGCAGCAAAGGTACAACATGATTTTTGTGTAGTCTTTTTTTTAGTGTATCTGTTTGTGTCTGTCCCAATTTATATATGTTTTTTCTAGGTTGATCATATTTTTAAATTTTTGTCTGCCCAGTTCATGGTTCGTATGGAAGATTACTTGATAGCAATTGTTCACTACTCATTTGGGTATATGCCTTCATGTCTGAATTTCGTTTTTGTTCCTTTTCCTTTTCCAAGAAAAGAAATCACATGTCATTGAATACCATATTTTTAGATTACATCGTTAAAAGCTATGTCAATTACTTTTGTATGTTAAGAATACATACTTGATGTTCATCAACCTGTACCGACTATTCGATGGCATGTGCACAAGGTAGCGTGAATTGTCGTCATTTTGATTGACTGTTGTGTTCATTATACGGCGTTTATATGTGGGGGAGAAGGTGTCGACATGAACTGTACTGCCTCTTCTCTCACCGGATATGCTTTTTTTGTCTGCACAGTTCTTGGTTTGTATGGAAGATTACTTGATAGGGATTGTTCACTACTCACTGGGTATATGCTTTTCATGTCTGAATTTCGTTTATTCATATTCCTTTTTCTAGAAAAAGTAAGAACATTCCATCGAATACCATATGTTCAGATTACATCGTCAATAGCTCTGTGAACTAATTTTTTGTATGTTAACACTACATACTCGTTGTTCATCAACCTGTACCGACTATTCGATTTGTTATTTAATCATGTAACTTGCAATTATCAGGGCTTTAGGACCAAGCTCTCGCTTCCTAAGTTTGTTGCAGTGACTAAACGGTTGACAGTTAGTCAGAAGAAGCTCGTCGCTGATATTGGTTTTGAGCAACTGCTCTATGTGAATTGTGAATATCTCCCTAGGAGTCTGATTGCCTTCCTGGTAGCTAACTTCGATTCGCAGACTAGGTCGTTGTGTCTACCTAATGGCCCCCCTCTCAATCTCAAAGCCCATTGCATCAACAAAGTGCTAGGTACTCCTATCGGAGGTTTGCTGATTGGTAAAAAAGTTCATCCTCGTTTAAGGGCGGCTATTGGTGATTTGACCCACTGTAAAGGCCATTACCCTACTATATCCGAGCTGGATAAAATCTTGACAAGGGATCTGGATGGAGACAATTTCAAGATAGTCTTCACTTTGTATGCGATGACCGCTTTTCTCTGTCCTACAAGCCATGACGCTGTTTGTCCTGACTACTTACATATCGTGGAGAATCCTTCTCAGATAGGATCATTTGACTTCTCTACTGCAGTACTCCTCAAGCTAGTTTCTTCCATCGAGGCGTTTAATGGAGGTACAACTAGTGTGTTAGGGGGCAACCTGTTTTGCTTGATGGTACGTAACATTCCTTTTTTTATAACTTTGTTGCCTTTGCTTTTTTGCTAATTGTATGTTTGCAATGCCATGTTAACTTTTCATGTTTTGCAATTCGGTTATTTTTTGTATTAAGATCTTTCTTTCTTTTTTGTCATAGGTGTTGTACTTTGAGTGCATTGACACTGACCTGATTCCATCATATTTGAAGTGCAATGTACCTAGAATTTCCATATGGTCCTCTTCCTTGGTTTCTGAAATTGAAATGTTGGATTGTGTTTGCAAAGACAAAGCAATCTTCGGTAGCTTGCCAGTACGTTTTCATTTTTTCCCACACTTAGTTTGTTTTATATCAATTCAATATATCTCACACACTCATCCTTCAACCATTGTTGTTTTTCTTCTCTTATTCATGTAGACGAAAGAGATTGCAAGGACCCCTTTTGGAAACTTAATTAATCATTGTCAAACCATTGAGCGTAATTCAAATGAAGACCTTCTTCAGTTTGTCTTGTCAATAACACCCTTGGAGTCCCATGAAGTGATATGTATTTTTAAGATGATTACAAATTGTTCTGACTCCCTTTTTTGTACATGTAAATTTTATAAATCTGTTATAGCACCATAGGTTAAAAGTCTGTTTTTCAATAGTCCTTTTTTATACTAGTTGCATATTTTTTATTAATGTGTCTTTTTTTATTTTGTTTTTTGTTCATGAAGGTTAAGGAACAAGTCCCTTTGATTATTAGCAAAATGCAGAAAGATATAATGGACTCCATACAACCTGTTCTTGTCCAGAATGTGATGAGTTTACTTAGTATGACTTCAGGTTCTTCATCTATGTCGTATATTGATGAGAAGTGTAAAGATCAGAGTGCATTTGTTGTTTTCAAAGTACCTTCTCATGGTTCTAGTGTTTGCCAAACTCAACCTGTTCAGATTTCTGATGTTGCGACTATGCCTGATGTTGACTGTGAAATGGATGAACATGTCTGCAATGATGGTTGCCTGTTACCAGTTCCTAGTGATGATATCCTTGACAAATGGACTGAAGAAGTCATAAAAGATGGACAGGTTCCTGATATCAACTCAATTATTTGTGCTATGGAATCTCTTCATAGCCCAAGTAGTCTAGGTTTGCCTCCTTGTAATATTGATTTATTGGAGCTGATGGCCCCGGCCAAGCATGACTTCAGTCAGTTTTATGAGTGTGCATCATCAGGCGTCGATATGCTTCAGTATGTTATAGATCAAGCTGCTGAAGAGAGGAAAGCTATGGCGGCAAGAGAAATTCAATCACCTGGGCAGTTTGAAAAAGTTGACTTCTCTGTTGAGCTGGACAGTGTCACCAGTTTCAGTACATTCATTTCCTCAGGGTCCCCTCGCAAGCAAATATTATCCTCCAACAAAAGGTCTGCAATCATTTCAAGCAAGGATTTTGTTTCTGAATCTTCTTGCTTGATAAAGAGGCCAAGGATGTTTGAACTTAACAAAGAACCTGCAGTTCAGATCATGGATCCTGATGGTATAGATAATACAAAGGAAACTCGTTTGAACGATGGAGATACATCCTTTATGTCTCCCAGCAACAGTACCATGGCGCACACTCATGCTGAAGCTTCTGAGACCTCATATTCATGGGATGAAAGTGAATTTGACAGGGAGTTACTAAGGACAACGCTTCTAGCAGAGGCTGAGCATGAATCGAAGCAACGATCGACTCAGTTTCCAACTCATGAAAACCAAGCATTCAATGTGACAGAGATCAGCCCTAACAAGGTCATCTCAGTATTCACTTCTACACTGGTTGAACAAGATGTTTTCAAGGACATTGTGCACAGGGTCCCCAAAATTGCAATATCAAAGACGTAAGTTGATCTCCCATTGCTCTATTTTTTTCATTTTCTCGGCAGTACATTTGTTGTTCGTGAAATTATGAAAAGGCTAATAAACAATGTGCACAGAGTCTGATAAACATGTTTTTTGGGAGAGCGGTTGATAACTTTCAAGAATTCGATCTGGTTAGGGGTGTTTTTTGGGGAGGGTGTTTTTTTTGGGAGGGTATTGATAAGTTTATGTTTTCTTACAACTTTGATAGGCGACTGGGTTGATAAATTCACGTTGTTGCACTTGATAAATAACTGGTCGGTGGTTGATACATAACTGGTCATGTGGTTGATAAATACACTTGTTTTTACATACGACTGGGTTGATAATTATAAAAGACGGAAGTGTTCACTGTTTAATTCTGATTCCTTATTTTAGATCAGGGGGTTGATAAATACATAAATGGTCAGGGGGTTGATAAATACACTTGTCTTAGCAACAAGGGAACCTTTTTGACATATGATCCACTCTTTTTTTGTGTGTTTTGTGTTCACTGTTTTAATTCCTTTTTTTGTTTTCATTGATGTTGTTTTTGCCTGTGTCAATGTTGTGCGGATGGGCAGTACTTGGGCTGAGCACCGTGTTTTTGCGCTTAGCATGCAAGTGTATGGTAATGTGAACAAATACGTCATCAATATGCTGGGCAAAGCTGTCATTGTTGAGGATACAGAGAAGAGAAGCCTTAATCTTTTGCCCGAAGGCCATTGGAAAAGATATTTTATCGAATGTGATGAAGCTGTAAGCTTCTTTTCTTTTTCATCCTTTTCTATTCTTTTGTCTATATGCTGCTGATACATATAGGTTCGAGTGTTTTTGATAAACCTGCATTAATGTTTCATTATTACTATGTAGGCTTTGTTTGCAAAGCTTTATGAGAATCCTGGAACCCTGTCCAGAGTCATATCCCATGACATGATTGGTTTTAAGATTGATTCAATGGATCTGGTATGTTTTTAAAGTTATATGTTTGAATCATTGGTTTTCTAACCCTCTTTTTTTTCTATTTTTGTATTATGCTTTTCACTAGCCTTGAAACGTTTCTATCAGATGTTGTCTTTGTGTTCTCGCACATTTTTATCCCACATTTTTGTTATGCTTTTTATTTGTAGGTGCATATGCCATTGCATACATCTGGATTCTACTACCTTCTTCTTGTCAACTTTCGGTTAAAGCTGTTTGAAGTGTTATACCCTAACACAAAATTCAGGTTTGTGTCTGATCATGCCGAGGTTGCAATAAAGAACTTCAAAATGGCATTCAAGTTATCGTACAAGGACTCGTTGGTCAAAGTTGATGATATGCAAACAATTTACAGGAGTGTATGTTCTTCGGACAAAGAGTATGTGACAAGTTTTCTATTTTTTTTTATTGTCTTGTATATTTTTTATCGAGACTGTGTTGTGTTTATGATATGCAAACTTTAATTTTCTTTTTTATACTGTAACTTTATCCTTTTTTATGTATTTTTTTTCACTTCTGATAGTGGTGTCTTTGTCATGGAACTAATAAGGAATCAGAAGGGAGGAAACAAACTCTGTTTTGAACCAGTATGTGTTTTTTTTGTTAATTACTTTTATCATATGTGTGTTTCTCCCTTTTCTTTTTGTTACCAATGAATGAAATATATTTTTAAAATGTATAGTTAATATATGTCTTTTTGTTGTGTGTTTTAGAACCATGCAAAACCATTGCGAGAGAGCCTCACCTACTATATGGTTGCTCAACCTTTCAATGAGAAGATTCCACCAGAAACAAAAGAAATCCTTAGAAAGCATGTACATTTTTCACATTTTTGTTTCCTTTATTTTTCTGAATATGTAAATCTTTTTTTTGTTCGATCTATTAATTAGTAGGTTTTCTTTTTGTTTTTTGCATGAATTTCATGACACAGGGAATTCCATTTGACTACCATGTTTGTACTTCTTAAATCTTTTTATATGGTCTTTTTCCCATATTCTTTTTTGTGTGTTTTGGTTGTTCATTTTATCTTTTTTAATTCTTATTTTATTTCGTTTATTTTCCAGACACCAGGCTACTACCCCTGGATGCATGAGCAAAACAAGCTTGTCAATAGTGAATGTCACATAGTCCTTTTGACCAATTAATCTATTCTTTCTGTTCATCATATTAGTTGCTTATCACCTTTTAATTCATTTTTTGTTCAATGCAGATGATACTGATTCCCTCGAAGAAATGCTTATCTTTTGATCTATTTTTCGTTATATGGAATGGAAGGTACTTTCTTTATCTTTTGTTCATGTTCTTTTTTGTTTGGTATGATGGACTTTTTTAAAGTTATTCATAATTAAATTATTTTTTGTAAATACACTTGTTCACTTTTTGACTCTTTTCTTTTTCGTGTGTTTAATCGTTTGTTGCAGATGTGTT
>NC_061509.1:115893581-115939647 GCF_022539505.1 Lolium rigidum
GGGGTGGAACTTTTCTTCAAGTCCCCGTCAACAGCGCCAGAAAAGTAGCTGCTTGTGACGGTAAAGCACACGTTCGTTGGGAACCCCAAGAGGAAGGTATGATGCGCACAGCAGCAAGTTTTCCCTCAGTAAGAAACAAAGGTTATCGAACCAGTAGGAGATGAAGGCCACGTGAAGGTTGTTGGTGAAGGAGTGTAGTGCGGCGCAACACCAGGGATTTCGGCGCCAACGTGGAACCTGCACAACACAATCAAAGTACTTTGCCCTAACTTAACAGTGAGGTTGTCAATCTCACCGGCTTGCTGAAAACAAAGGATTAAACGTATGGTGTGGAGAATGATGTTTGCTTGCGAGAAAACAAAAGAGAACAATGATTGCGGTAGATTGTATTTCAGATGTAAAAGAATGGACCGGGGTCCACAGTTCACTAGTGGTGTCTCTCCAATAAGATAAATAGCATGTTGGGTGAACAAATTACGAGTTGGGCAATTGACAAATAGAGAGGGCATAACAATGCACATACATATCATGATGACTACTATGAGATTTACTTAGGGCATTACGACAAAGAACATAGACCGCCATCCAGACATGTATCTATGCCTAAAAAGTCCACCTTCGGGTTAGCATCCGCACCCCTTCCAAGTATTAAGTTGCAAACAACGGACAATTGCATTAAGTACTCGTGCGTAATGTAAACAATACAAATATCCTTAGACAAAGCATTGATGTTTTATCCCTAGTGGCAACAAGACATCCACAACCTTAGGGGTTGTTGTCACTCCCCCAGATTCAATGGAGACATGAACCCACTATCGAGCATAAATACTCCCTCTTGGAGTCACAAGTATCAACTTGGCCAGAGCCTCTACTAGCAACGGAGAGCATGCAAAATCATAAATAACACATATATGATAAATCAATAACCAACTTGACATAATATTCCATATTCTTTGGATCCCAACAAACACAACATGTAGCATTACAAATAGATGATCTTGATCATGATAGGCAGCTCACAAGATCTAAACATGATAGCACAAGGGGAGAAGACAGCCATCTAGCTACTACTATGGACCCGTAGTCCAAGGATGAACTAGTCACGCATCAGTCCGGAGGCGGGCATGGTGATGTAGAGCCCTCCGGTGATGATTCCCCTCTCCGGCAGAGTGCCGGAGGCGATCTCCTAAACCCCCGAGATAGGGTTGATGGCGGCGACGTCTCTGGAACTGTTATGGTATTATGGCTCTCGGTGATAGGGTTTTCGCGTCGCGAAGATTATATAGGCGAAGGGGCAGAGTCGGGGGAGCCAGGAGGCTCCCTCCCCATAGGTCGGCGCGGCCAGGGGGCCACCCGCGCCGCCATATGGTGTGGGCCCCCTGCTGCCCTTCCTCGACTCCTCTTCGGTGTTCTGGAAGACTCCGTGGAAAATAGGGCCGTGGGCTTTTGTTTCGTCCAATTCTGAGAATATCCGTAAACTAACTTTTTTGAAATCAAAAACAGCAGAAAACAGGAACTGGCACTGCGGCATCTTGTTAATAGGTTAGTCCCAAAAAATGCATAAAAACATTATAAAGTGTGAATAAAACATATATGTAGTGTCATAAAACTAGCATGGAACATAAGAAATTATAGATACGTTGGAGACGTATCAATGCTCTAGGGCTGGCAGTACCGCCCTCCATCGGCGGCACTTCCGCCAGATGCCAGGCCGGCAGTACCGGCCACACCCCAGCGGCACCACCACCGCCCATCACCAGGATTCACCGGCACTACCGCCAGGGCCGGCCGACACTACCGCTTTGACCGCAAACACCTGCAAGGTGAACCGTTTGATGCCACATGTGTGGTTGTGATGTATCTTATATTTTCCTAAACTGCCCCTACTTAGTGGCTCCCTGTATATATGCTCACACCTCCCCCTTCATTAAGATAGACATAACTTGAGTGAGAACTTGGATTATGCCTTGATACGTCTCCGACGTATCGATAATTTCTTATGTTCCATGCCACATTATTGATGATATCTACATGTTTTATGCATACTTTATGTCATATTTATGCGTTTTCCGGAACTAACCTATTGACGAGATGCCGAAGGGCCGATTGCTTGTTTTCTGCTGTTTTTGGTTTCGAAATCCTAGTAAGGAAATATTCTCGGAATTAGACGAAATCAACGCCCAGGGTCCTATTTTTCCACGAAGCTTCCAGAAGTCCGAAGGGGAAACGAAGTGGGGCCACGAGGTGGGGACACAGTAGGGTGGCGCGGCCCAAGCCCTAGCCGCGCCGGCCTAGTGTGTGGTCCCACCAGGATTCCACCGACCTTGCCCTTCCGCCTACTTAAAGCCTCCGTCGCGAAAACCCTATCACGTTCGACGAAACCAGAGAAAACCTTCCAGAGCCACCGCCATCGCGAAGCCAAGATCTGGGGGACAGGAGTCTCTGTTTCGGCACGCCGCCGGGACGGGGAAGTGCCCCCGGAAGGCTCCTCCATCGACACCACCGCCATCTTCATCAACGCTGCTGTTTCCCATGAGGAGGGAGTAGTTCTCCATCGAGGCTAAGGGTTGTACCGGTAGCTATGTGGTTAGTCTCTCTCCTATGTGCTTCAATACAATAATCTCATGAGCTGCCTTACATGATTGAGATTCATATGATGATGCTTGTAATCTAGATGTCATTATGCTAGTCAAGTGGATTTTACTTATGTGATCTCCGGAGACTCCTTGTCCCACGTGTGTAAAGGTGACATTGTGTGCACCGTGTGGGTCTCTTAGGCTATATTTCACAGAATAGTTATTCGCTGTTATGAATGGCATAGTGAAGTGCTTATTTATATCTCTTTATGATTGCAATGTGTTTTGTATCACAATTTATCTGTGTGCTACTCTAGTGATGTTATTAAAGTAGTTTATTCCTCCTGCACGGTGTAATGGTGACGAGTGTGTGCATCGTGTAGTACTTGGCGTAGGCTATGATTGTGATCTCTTGTAGATTATGAAGTTAACTATTGCTATGATAGTATTGATGTGATCTATTCCTCCTTTCGTAGTGTGAAGGTGACAGTGTGCATGCTATGTTAGTACTTGGTTTGGTTATGTTGATCTGTTATGCACTCTAAGGTTATTTAAATGAACATTGAATATTGTGGAGCTTGTTAACTCTGGCATTGAGGGTTCGTGTAATCCTACACGGTTAGTGGTGTTCATCATCCAACAAGAGGGTGTAGAGTCTAGCATCTATCTATTTATTTTGTTATGTGATCAATGTTGAGAGTGTCCACTAGTGAAAGTATGATCCCTAGGCCTTGTTCGTAAATACTGCTATCGCTGCTTGTTTATTGTTCTACTGCATGTTTACTTCCTGCAATATTACTACCATCAACTGCACGCCAGCAAGCACTTTTCTGGCGCCGTACTACTGCTCATATTCATTCATACCACTTGTATTTCACTATCTCTTCGCCGAACTAGTGCACCTATTAGGTGTGTTGGGGACACAAGAGACTTCTTGCTTTGTGGTTGCGGGGTTGCATGAGAGGGATCTCTTTGACCTCTTCCTCCCCGAGTTCGATAAACCTTGGGTGATCCACTTAAGGGAAACTTGTTGCTTGTTCTACAAACCTCTGCTCTTGGAGGCCCAACACTGTCTACAAGAATAGAAGCACCCGTAGACATCAAGCTATTTTCACGGCGCCGTTGCGGGGAGGAAAGGTAAAAGGCACTCATACTCCGGTCCCAGGTAACTAAGTACTTTTCTGTTGCCATTGTGTGTGTGCTCGAAGCTATTTCCTTTAGATCCTGCAATTGCATCTTTTTGTTTCTTGTTTACACTAGTTTGGCATAATGGACAACAATGAACTTCTTATTCTATTTCCTGATTTAAGACATGGATGGTTTGATGCGAAAATTAAAAAACATATGGAACATATTAGTATGAACGCTTTGAACACCATTGTTGCTAATGATATGGAAAATTTTAAGCTTGGGGAAGCTGGCTTTGATGAGCATGATATTTTTAGTCCCCCAAGCATTGAGGAGAAAATTTACTTTGACGATACTTTGCCTCCTATTTATGATGATTATAATGATATTGGTCTTTTAGTGCCGCCTACTATGGAGAGTAATTTTTATGATGATAATACTATGCCTCCTACACTTGATGAGAATAATAATGATAGCTACTTTGTTGAATTTGCTCCCACTACAACTAATAAAATTGATTATGCTTATGTGGAGAGTAATGATACTTTTATGCATGTGAATAAGAATGCTTTATGTGATACTTATATTGTTGAGTTTGTTCATGAGGCCTCTGAAAGTTATTATGAGAGAGGAAAATATGGTTGTAGAAATTTTCATGTTACTAAAACACCTCTCTATACGCTGAAATTTTTGAAGTTACACTTGTTTTATCTTCTTATGCTTGTTACTTTGCTCTTCATGAACTTGTTTATTTACAAGATTCCTATGCATAGGAAGCATGTTAGGCTTAAATTTGTTTTGAATTTGCCTCTTGATGATCTCTTTTGCTTCAAATACTATTTCTTGCGATTGCATCATTAAAACTGTTGAGCCCATCTTAATGGCTATAAAGAAAGAACTTCTTGGGAGATAACCCATGTGTTTATTTTACTACAGTACTTTTGTTTTATATTTGAGTCTTGGAAGTTGTTACTACTGTAGCAACCTCTCCTTATCTTTATTTTATTGCATTGTTGTGCCAAGTAAAGTCTTTGATAGTAGGGTTGATACTAGATTTGGATTACTGCGCAGAAACAGATTTCTTGCTGTAACGAATCTGGGCAGAATTCTCTGTTGGTAACCCAAAAAAATCTGCCAATTTACGTGCGTGATCCTCAGATATGTACGCAACTTTCATTCAATTTGGGCATTTTCATCTGAGCAAGTCTGGTGCCACTTTAAAATTCGTCTTTACGGACTGTTCTGTTTTGACAGATTCTGCCTTTTATTTCGCATTTCCTCTTTTGCTGTGTTGGATGGATTTCTTTGTTCCATTAACTTCCAGTAGCTTTGTGCAATGTCCAGAAGTGTTAAGAACAATTGTGTCACCTCTGAACATGAGAATTTTTGATTATGCACTAACCCTCTAATGAGTTTGTTTCGAGTTTGGTGTGGAGGAAGTTTTCAAGAGTCAAGAGAGGAGGATGATATACTACGATCAAGAAGAGTGAAGAGTCTAAGCTTGGGGATGCCCTCGTGGTTCATCCCTTCATGTTTCAAGAAGACTCAAGCATCTAAGCTATCCCCTTCTTCATCAACAACTTATCAGGTTTCTTCTCTTGAAACTATATTTTTATTCGGTCACATCTTATGTACTTTACTTGGAGCGTCTATTTGTTTTTGTTTATGTTTGAATAAGTTCATCCTTGTGTGGGAGAGAGACACGCTTCACTGGTTCATATGAACACATGTGTTCTTAGTTTTTAATTTTCATGGCGAAGGTTGAAACTGCTTCGTTAATTGTTATATGGTTGGAAACGGGAAATGCTACATGTAGTAATTGGTATGATGCCTTAAATAATGTGATACTTGGCAATTGTTGTGCTCATGTTTAAGCTCTTGCATCATATACCTTGCACCTATTAGTGAAGAAATACATAGAGCTTGCTAAAATTTGGTTTGCATAATTGGTCTCTCTAAAGTCTAGATAATTTCTAGTATTGAGTTTGAACAACAAGGAAGACGGTGTAGAGTCTTATAATGTTTACAATATGTCTTTTATGTGAGTTTTTCTGCACCGGTTCATCCTTGTGTTTGTTTCAAATAACCTTGCTAGCCTAAGCCTTGTATCGAGAGGGAATACTTCTCATGCATCCAAAATCCTTGAGCCAACCACTATGCCATTTGTGTCCACCATACCTACCTACTACATGGTATTTCTCCGCCATTCCAAAGTAAATTGCTTGAGTGCTACCTTTAAATAATTCAAAATTTATCACCTCTGATTTGTGTCAATGTTTTATAGCTCATGAGGAAGTATGTGGTGTTTATCTTTCATTCTTGTTGGGCAACTTTCACCAATGGACTAGTTGCTTCATCCGCTTATCCAATAATTTTGCAAAAAGAGCTGGCGCGGGGTTCCCGACCCCCAATTAATCAACCTTCATTAATAATTCTCTTCACATGTTTTGCTCCGATTCATCGGTAAGCAACTTAATTTTGCAAATAGACACTCCTTCATGGTATGTGAATGTTGGAAGGCACCCGAGGATTCGGTTAGCCATGGCTTGTGTAAGCAAAAGGTTGGGAGGAGTGTCATCCATAAATAAAACTAAAATACATGTGTAAACAAAAGAGAAGAGGGATGATCTACCTTGCTGGTAGAGATAACGTCCTTCATGGGAGCCTCTTTGAAGGTTTGTCTGGCAAGGGGGTTAGAGTGCCCACTACCATTCGTTGACAACAACAAACACCTCTCAAAATTTTACTTTTATGTTTCAAAACCAAAGCTCTAGCACAAATATAGCAATCAATGCTTCCCTCTGCGAAGGGCCTTTCTTTTACTTTTATGTTGAGTCAGTTCACCTATCTCTTTCCACCTCAAGAAGCAAACACTTGTGTGAACTGTGCATTGATTCCTACATACTTGCATATTGCACTTGTTATATTACTTTGCATTGACAACTATCCATGAGATATACATGTTATAAGTTTAAAGCAACCGCTGAAACTTAATCTTCATTTGTGTTGCTTCAATACCTCTACTTTGAATTATTGCTTTACGAGCTAACTCTTATGCAAGACTTATTGATGCTTGTCTTGAAAGTACTATTCATGAAAAGTCTTTGCTTTATGATTCATTTGTTTACTCATGTCATTACCATTTTTTTGATCGCTGCATTCATTACATATGCTTACAATAGTATGATCAAGGTTATGATGGCATGTCACTCCAGAAATTATCTTTGTTATCGTTTACCTGCTCGGGACGAGCAGGAACTAAGCTTGGGGATGCTGATATGATATGGGCACGGAGGCCTATGTGGAGCCCCGATTCAGGACTCCACCAGCTTAATTATCTTAGTTTTTGTAATTGTCATATATTGGCAAATTAGGGATTTTTAATAAATCGAGTCGGTCTTGGTTTGGGCCTGTCCAACCAAGTTAGGAGGCCCATAGAGGGGCGCCCCAGCCCAGCAAGGGCTGGCCGGCCACCTCCCCCTCATATAAGGAGGTGGGGCGGCTAGGGTTTAGGATAGTTCAAGTTTAGTCTAAAAGTTAGGTTATACCTAGTTGCGTGTGTTCACGTGTATCATCCCTCCGGGGTACGGCGCTGCCGTTTATCTATACTATTATCCGCTGCGAAGGTTCTTGTGTTCATCAAGGATTATCTAGCTCTTGGTTTGAGGCGTATCGTTCGTCGATCCGTTGCTTGCTGGATTCGTTCCCTCTTCTCCAGGCTGCGTTCATCGCGTTGTTGGGAGGAATCTCTACCCCAGGTTCTCGCTGTGAAAGATCGGGCATCAATCTAGGTGGATCGGCTTGGATTCACCGCATCATGTGGTATCAGATTTCTGGGTTGCTCACGGCGAGGTTTTGTTGATCGATCTCTTTGATCGGTTTGCTGCGGAGAAGATTAGCTCTAAGATCGGAGGAGTTTGTCTCTCGGTTGAAGGAGGTTGGTTGGAGGAAGTTTGGCATAGTTTGGTGCAGTTTGGAGGTCATCCATGGCTGTTTCGGAGGTCAAAATCGCGAAAAATCGCGACCAGAATCGGGAAGAAGACGAAAATTCGCGACCAGGAAAAATCCGGTCAGAAATCCGGTCAACCGGGCCAGTGACCGGACAGCCTGGCGTAAACTCCGGTCCAACCGGGCGAGTGACCGGACAGCCTGGCGTAAACTCCGGTCCAACCAGGCCAGTGACCGGGCAGCCTGGCGTAAACTCCGGTCCAACCGGGCCAGTGACCGGGCAGCCTGGCGTAAAATCCGGTCAACCGGGCTGCAAACCGGGAAGTTCGCAAATTCGCCGATTTCCGGTTTTGCTCCGGTACGAGGCAGCCGATCCGGTTGGCGACCGGTCAACCAGGCCGGTGACCGGACCGGCGGTCCGGAGGCCGGTCCAACCGCGTCTCGGGCCGGGACGGCGTCCGTCCTGCGGCTTTGCCTCCTGCGTTTTCTCCTGTTACTGCGGTTGCTTCTTCGGCTACTGCTGCTCTTGTTTCTCCGGCGATGCTCCTTGATGCTACTACTGTTGTTGCTTCATTTGGAGACGATGTGCGTGGCATACGGTGTTCACGTGGCACGAAATCCGGTGATGTTTTCAATGATTACCTTGATATCCGCCGTTGGGAGGACGTACCGCATTGTGTGTCGGGACTAAAGTGGTATTTATGCCATGACGCGACAATTGAGCGATACGAGGATTGGGAGAAGTACATGGAGTTGGGTTTCCAACGATGTCGTCGCTACAAAGGGAAGTTCATCGGGTATGATGCCTGTCTTCTAGCTCACGGGCGTGTGGATGCCGAGTTGGACATATATTGGTATGATGCCGTTGATAGAGGCGAGTATGCTTATACTTGGGCGGACTTCAAAACGTTTCTTCGTGGTGGTTTTGGGTTACCATTGCAGCAGCGTAAGCGATCGTCCCGAGTTGTGCATGCAATAGAGGAAGTGGACAAGTGCATAGTTCCTATTCGGGAGATTGTTCCACTACCAACGGTCACTAAGGTTGAGGTGAAATCTTCGGAGGAGAGGAAACTCGGCTCCGATACCAAGAGCACTACCGTGGATCGTTGAGGAGGATGTACCATTGAGCGGGCTGAATATGCAACTCAAGAAGGTACACGATGATGCTTGCAAGACAGGTTGACAAGGTTCAGCGGTGGAGTTTGTTTCAGACTCAGTGCTTTATCAAGGGCAAGGTTTGCAAGTTGATGATTGATGGTGGTAGCTGTACTAATGGCATTAGCAAGGCGATGGTGACAGCGTTGGGGTTGTCTACATGGCGTCTTCCTGAACCTAAGCGTCTTGAGTGGTTGAATAGCTGTGGTATGCTGAAGATTACTCACAAGGTGCGTGTGCCATTTGCGATTGATGATTATGTTGATGAGATCGATTGCGATGTGTTGCCATTGGAGGTGTGTGGATTGCTACTTGGGCGTCCTTGGCGGTATGATCGTAATGTGACACATGCTCGGGCGAGCAAATACATATTCTTTTATGCATGGTGGCAAACGAGAGGACTTTGAAGCCTATGGGTGATGATCATATCAAGTCCGATGTGGAATTAGTGGTGCGTAAGGAGAAGTTGCACAAGCCTAATGTGCAGCATAAGGTGCATGATGTTCCGAGCATTGATGTTGGTGATGTTTCAGCCAAGCCTGTAGATGACAAGCAAGTTCTTGTTGGTGACAAGCCGGATGAAGTTACACTTATTGTTGATGTGGATGTTGCAGCATGTGCTACAGTTCCAGTTTGTGTTGATGCCAGTATACAGACCGATGATGTTTGTGCTGATGGTGATTCGGTACATGTGGCGCAGATGCGCGTGGGAGGAGTGGGAGGCGAGCGCGTCGGTGGAGATGGTGGGCAGCGGCACTACCGTGCTAGGAGTACCTGTCCGGTTTTCCGCGACACCGCGGATGCATCGAGGCAAGGATGGACGTGTGAGACATCTATGTGGCCCGGGAATTACACATCTTGTGCGGGGTCATGTGCGGCGACACAAGGGTCCATCAAAACCTCGCAAGAAGAAGGAATTGGCGCCGAAGTCCAAGCTCATGTGGAGAAGAAAGGAGGCGCCAAGTGCTGTATCAAGTCGAGAAGGCCGCGAGGGAGGATGTGGTGTGGAAGGCAAGCAAGACTTGAAGACGGCGAGGACGTGTCATGTTCATATCACGTCACCTTTTCCAGAAGACCCTCACGCGTTGGGGACAACGCTTCTTGAAGGAGGGGAGGATGATATGGGCACGGAGGCCTATGTGGAGCCCCGATTCAGGACTCCACCAGCTTAATTATCTTAGTTTTTGTAATTGTCATATATTGGCAAATTAGGGATTTTTAATAAATCGAGTCAGTCTTGGTTTGGGCCTGTCCAACCAAGTTAGGAGGCCCATAGAGGGGCGCCCCAGCCCAGCAAGGGCTGGCCGGCCACCTCCCCCTCATATAAGGAGGTGGGGCGGCTAGGGTTTAGGATAGTTCAAGTTTAGTCTAAAAGTTAGGTTATACCTAGTTGCGTGTGTTCACGTGTATCATCCCTCCGGGGGTACGGCGCTGTCGTTTATCTATACTATTATCCGCTGCGAAGGTTCTTGTGTTCATCAAGGATTATCTAGCTCTTGGTTTGAGGCGTATCGTTCGTCGATCCGTTGCTTGCTGGATTCGTTCCCTCTTCTCCAGGCTGCGTTCATCGCGTTGTTGGGAGGAATCTCTACCCCAGGTTCTCGCTGTGAAAGATCGGGCATCAATCTAGGTGGATCGGCTTGGATTCACCGCATCATGATACGTCTCCGACGTATCGATAATTTCTTATGTTCCATGCCACATTATTGATGATATCTACATGTTTTATGCATACTTTATGTCATATTTATGCGTTTTCCGGAACTAACCTATTGACGAGATGCCGAAGGGCCGGTTGCTATTTTCTGCTGTTTTTGGTTTCGAAATCCTAGTAAGGAAATATTCTCGGAATCGGACGAAATCAACGCCCGTGGTCCTATTTTTCCACGAAGCTTCCAGAAGTCCGAAGGGGAAACGAAGTGGGGCCACGAGGTGGGGACACAGTAGGGCGGCGCGGCCCAAGCCCTGGCCGCGCCGGCCTAGTGTGTGGTCCCACCAGGACTCCACCGATCTTGCCCTTCCGCCTACTTAAAGCCTCCGTCGCGAAAACCCTATCACGTTCGACGAAACCAGAGAAAACCTTCCAGAACCGCCGCCATCGCGAAGCCAAGATCTGGGGGACAGGAGTCTCTGTTCCGGCACGCCGCCGGGACGGGGAAGTGCCCCCGGAAGGCTCCTCCATCGACACCACCGCCATCTTCATCAACGCTGCTGTCTCCCATGAGGAGGGAGTACTTCTCCATCGAGGCTAAGGGCTGTACCGGTAGCTATGTGGTTAATCTCTCTCCTATGTGCTTCAATACAATAATCTCATGAGCTGCCTTACATGATTGAGATTCATATGATGATGCTTGTAATCTAGATGTCATTATGCTAGTCAAGTGGATTTTACTTATGTGATCTCCGGAGACTCCTTGTCCCACGTGTGTAAAGGTGACAATGTGTGCACCGTGTGGGTCTCTTAGGCTATATTTCACAGAATACTTATTCGCTGTTATGAATGGCATAGTGAAGTGCTTATTTATATCTCTTTATGATTGCAATGTGTTTTGTATCACAATTTATCTGTGTGCTACTCTAGTGATGTTATTAAAGTAGTTTATTCCTCCTGCACGAGTGTAATGGTGACAGTGTGTGCATCGTGTAGTACTTGGCGTAGGCTATGATTGTGATCTCTTGTAGATTATGAAGTTAACTATTGCTATGATAGTATTGATGTGATCTATTCCTCCTTTCGTAGTGTGAAGGTGACAGTGTGCACGTTATGTTAGTACTTGGTTTGGTTATGTTGATATGTTATGCACTCTAAGGTTATTTAAATTTGAACATTGAATATTGTGGAGCTTGTTAACTCCGGCATTGAGGGTTCATGTAATCCTACACAGTTAGTGGTGTTCATCATCCAACAAGAGGGTGTAGAGTCTAGCATCTATCTATTTATTTTGGTATGTGATCAATGTTGAGAGTGTCCACTAGTGAAAGTATGATCCCTAGGCCTTGTTCCTAAATATCGCTATCGCTGCTTGTTTACTCGTTTTACTGCATGTTTACTTCCCGCAATATTACTACCATCAATCGCACGCCAGCAAGCACTTTTCCGGCGCCGTACTACTCGCTCATATTCATTCATACCACTTGTATTTCACTATCTCTTCGCCGAACTAGTGCACCTATTAGGTGTGTTGGGGACACAAGAGACTTCTTGCTTTGTGGTTGCAGGGTTGCATGAGAGGGATATCTTTGACCTCTTCCTCCCTGAGTTCGATAAACCTTGGGTGATCCACTTAAGGGAAACTTGCTGCTGTTCTACAAACCTCTGCTCTTGGAGGCCCAACACTGTCTACAAGAATAGAAGCACCCGTAGACATCATGCCTCCACAATCCCTTTGGGATTAAGGAAACCCCCTCCTCTCTTAGACACAAACCTATGAGTTGTATCAAGGCCCTCTTTATGTGATTGATCTCTATCTTGTGTGATTCTACTTCGGTCTTTCGCACTAGTGATTCTATCGATTACATACCGATCTTTCTCTCGGGGATTCTACCTTGTTTCTTTCCCTTGAGTGATTCTATCGGGATAGTGGTTCGGGCTATCGAGAGCAAACCGGAATTGTATCGGGTTGGTGTGTGTTTGCGTGTGTTCTTCGTGTTCTTCCTCTCCCCCGTCTTTCCCTCGATCAATTCGTGAGATCGGGCAACCCACGTGGCCTTAGGCCCCATCATAACATGTACTGTATTATGACATGGTTGGATTCTACAGATCAGTAGCTTTCCAACGATATAAAGTTTGCAATTTTTGGACCTCTGGTTGACTTTATATTGATTTTACAAGTTAGGAACACAATCTGGAATTTAAAACTGAGTTTAAAATTTGAATTTGACTGCGTTTGACTGCGTTGCTAACTGGGCGCTGACTGTGCACCACGCGGCATCACGTGATTTGTCGGTACTGGTTCGTCCTGGGATCTAATCTAACGCGTCCGATATAGATCTAACGGTCTACAAAAAAAAGGGGGATAAGGAGGGGGAAGCTCACCTACCGGCCGGAGGTGGAGGAGATGGCGGTGGGGCGGCTCGGGCGGTGGCGTGGCCGATGTTACCGTCATCTCCGGCAGCGGGGAAGGGGCGGACGGGCTCGGGCTCGGCGAGGCAGGAGCGCGAGTGGTGGTGGCGTGACTGGAGCCTGCCTTGGGCGACCGTGGTGGGCGGCTGAAGGTGGCGGCGGCCGGACTTGCTCCGGCGAGTAATGGGGACGGCCTGGCGGCGCGATAGAGAGGGAGAAGACGGGGAAAAGAGAGAGGAGAGTGAGGGGGTATTATAGGTGGACTCGAACGTCGAGGTCGGGGTCACGGGGCGAGTGGAGGAGGTGGTGGAGCCGGGTGTTGTGCATGCGGGGCGTGGGCGCGGGAAAAACGGCCGAGGATTGAAGATGACAGGTGGGCCCCACCTGTCAGCGGGAGAGGAGAGGGAGAGAGATAGAGGGGAAGGGGCGCGCGGGCTAGGACGTTTCGGCCGGGCTGGGTTGGCTTGGGCCGGCCCAGTTTCGGCTGTTTCGGTCCGATCTTTTTTTTGTTCTTTTCCTTTTCTCCTTTTCTTTTCAGTTTTTCACTCATAACTTTTGAACCATAGCTCGAAACGTGTTCAAATTTGTTTCTAAGAAATTGAAAAATCCAGAGGGTTGTTTTGGTACTAGAGGAGACAAGTTTTAAACTCATTTGAAAAATAAATAAATAAAATAGCACTTAGGCCATTTGATAACAAATATGTGATTTAGGGTCTTTATGGTTTGGTCACTTTGTGTTTGTTATTTCATGTGATGCATTAAATGCAATGATGCTATGAATGCATGCTTTTTTAATTTTTGAAATTATTGGGATGTTACAGACTAACCCCCTTAAGATGAAGCACGTCCCCGGGCTTCGGAAAGGCTAGCATAGGTGAGGGTGATCTTCTCGAAAATTGTCTTCACGCTCCCAAGTTGCTTCTTCCTCAGTATGGTGACTCCACTGAATTTTGCAGAACTTGATACTCTTGGTATGAGTATTCCTTTCAGCCCTTTCTAAGATCTTGATTGGTTTCTCCTCATAGGTCAGGTCACTTTCCAAGTGAACTTCCTCGAGGGGTATTGTATCCTTCAACGGGGTTTCTGACATCTCTGGATGACATTTCTTCAGTTGGCTGACATGGAACACATTGTGAACTGCTGAAAGAATCTCTGGTAGTTCACTCACATAAGCCACTTCTCATTTACGGGATAAGACTTTGAAAGGTCCAATAAATCTAGGGGCTAACTTTCCCTTGATTCCAAATCTCTTGACACCTCGAAGGGGTGATACTCTGAGATAAACTCTATCGCCTATTTCATACAAAACATCCCTTCGCTTATTATCAGCGTAGCTCTTCTATCTAGACCACGGTATCATCAATCTATCCTTGATCAGTCTAACCTTTTCTTCTGCTTCTTGGATAATATCAGGTCCAAAGGAGCTTCTTTCTCCTACTCCACTCCACAACAGTGGTGTGGTACACTTTCTCCCACTTTCTCCCATACAGAGCTTCAAATGGCGACATTTCAATGCTAGCTTGATAAATGTTGTTGTAAGAAAATTCTGCATAGGGTAAACTATCATCCCAACTGTATCCATAGTCTATAACATAAGCTCTCAACATGTCCTCTAAGATTTGATTCACTCTCTCAGTCTGACCATCTGTTTGAGGGTGAAAGGCTGTACTGAACTCCAGTCTGGTTCCTAAGGAGTCATGTAGTTGTTTCCAGAAATGTGAGGTAAATTGGGTACCTCTATCAGACAAAATACTCTTAGGCACACCGTGTAGACATACGATTCTCTTCATGTAGATATCTGCTAACTTAGCACTAGTATAAGTGGTCTTTACTGGCACAAAGTGAGCTACCTTTGTCAAACAATCCACTATAACCCAAATTGAATCATATCCTGATTTTGTTCGAGGTAATCCGGTAATAAAGTCCATACCAATTTGATCCCATTTCCAGTCTGGAACCTTCAACGGTTGCAATAATCATGTTGGTTTCTGGTGCTCAGCCTTTACTCTGCTACACACATCACACTTGGCTATATATTATGCGATGTCTCGCTTCATGTTGTTCCACCAGAATCTCTCCTTCAAATCCATGTACATATTGGTATTACCGGGCTGAATGGAATAGGGTGTCTCATGAGTGTCCTGGAATATCAGCTTCCGAAGTTCGGGGTCATTGGCTACGCATATATGTTTCCCGAACCAAGCAGTACCTTGCTCATCTTTACTAAAACCTTTGGCCTTCTCCTCCTTCAGGTTTTCCTTTATCTTCTCTATATCTTCGTTTCCCTTCTGGGTTTCTTTTATTCTATCCATCAGTGTAGGTTGTACTATCAGCGATGCTACAAAGCCTTCTGGTAGGTCCTTCAATCCCTTGCACAGATCTTCATGTAATTCTTCTGTCGATAGGCAATTCACATAAACCTTATGGCTCAAAGCATCAACCACTACATTTGGTTTACCAGGATGGTATTGCAAACTCAGATTGTAATCCTTGATGTGTTCCAACCATCTCCTTTATCTCATGTTCAAATCCTTCTGGGTGAAGATGTACTTCAAGCTCTTGTGGTCGGCGAATATTTCACATCGTTTTCCCATCAGATGGTGTCTCCAAGTTTTCAGTGCATGCACCACTGAAGCCAATTCTATATCATGTGTGGGGTAACTGGTTTCATGTTTCTTGAGTTGCCTCTAAGCATAAGCTTCTACCTTGCCTTCCTTCATTAACACACTTCCCAGTCCTTGACGAGAAGCGTCACAATAGACCTGGAATTCTTTCTCCGGATCAGGTAAGCACAGAATTGGTGCAGACACTAATCTCTTCTTCAACTCCTGGAAACTAGCTTCACAAGCTTCAGTCCAAGCAAACTTCTTCTCTTTCTTCAGTAATTCTTTCATTGGTTTTGCAATCTTGGAGAAATTCTCGATGAACCTTCTGTAGTAACCTGCCAATCCTAAGAAACTGCGAATTTCTCCAACATTTTTCGGAGGTTCCCATTCTGTCACTGCAGCTACCTTGGATGGATCAACCACAATTCCTTCCTTGGATATGACGTGTCCAAGAAATCCTACTTCACTGAGCCTGAATTCACATTTACTAAACTTGGCATATAGCTGGTGTTCCCAAGTTTCTCCAATATCAAGCGAAGATGTTTCTCATGCTCTTCATTGCTCTTCGAATAGATAAGTATGTCGTCAATGAAGACTACGACAAACTTTTCAAGGAATTCCATGAACACTTTGTTCATCATATTCATGAAGTATGAGGGAGCATTGGTTAAGCCAAAAGGCATCACCGTGTACTCATATGAGCCATATCTAGTGACGAAGGCTGTCTTGGGAATATCTTGTTCCCTAATCTTGTGTTGAAAGTATCCAGACCGAAGATAGATCTTGGAAAAATACAGTAGATCCTTCTAACTGATCAAACAAGTCATTGATTCTTGGTAGGGGATATTTGTTTTTGATGGTTACTTCATTCAGTGATCGATAGTCCATCATCAATCACTGACTGTTGTCTTTCTTCATAACAAATAGAACTGGGGCTCCCCACGGGGTTGAACTCTCTCTGATGAATCCTTTGCGTAGCTGCTCCTCAAGCTGCTTTTTGAGTTCCTTCAACTCATCAGTGAACATAGGATAAGGTCTCTTTGCTATGGGGCCAGTGCCTGGAAGCAAGTCGATAAGAAACTCCGCTTCTATGTCTGGGGGCATTCCTGGTAACTCCTCAGGAAAGACATCAGGGTATTCATTCACTATGTGTACTTGATCTAGGCTAACCTCCTTAAGATGGTTTAGGCTAACTTCCTTAAGATAGTTTAGCCTAATATGCTTAGGTCCAGCCGCGATTTGTACCTAATCTTCTTACCCTCTGGGGTAGTTAATGTGATGGCTTTGTTGGTACAATCTATGACTCCTTTATAGATAGTCATCTAGTCCATTCTCAAGATAACATCCACACCTTGGGATTCCAAAATTACTGATTGGGTTGGAATACGTCCTGGCGGAATTTGTGGTTGTTTAGCATAGATGAGAAACAAGATAGACATATCTAGGGAATAAAATTTCCTACCCATGCACAGCCAAGTCATACAATAAACAATCCATAAAACCATAATAATAAAGCAACACGCAAACATTCATTATAAAATATTTTTGGGAATACAAATAAAACGTGGGTACTGCCATACATCAAGTGTAGGACAATACAAAAGAGTGTAACGGAATACATAGGATTTAAAAGGGGCCATCTAGCGTCTCTTGACTCTTCCATAGCAAGCTAAGGGGTACGTCTCCTTGCCTGCCTTCCTCTTCTTCCCATCTGCGAGTTCTTCTACAGTTACCTTCATGAGCTTATTTTCCAGCTTTAGGGCATCCTTCTCCTTCATCAGAGCATCCTTCTCCTTCTTCAGTTGATCCACCATATCTCTATGGGTGGTTAGCGCATCTCTAGCATGCCATATAACTGGCTCGAGCATGCCAGCCCATGTCTGGATCTCAATCCACTTCTTCTCCAACTCTAAGGGTTCATCTAGAAGCGCAACTCTTTTCTCCATTGCCTTCCTCTTGTCATCTATGGCCAACAGAGCAGCTTCAGCCTGCATAACTCTGACATTGTTTTGTCTGAGCACACCTCCCTGGCATCACCCATCAAGGCAACTTGCTTCTTCAGTAGCAACTCGGTGTTTGCATACACGAACTCCCTTTCTGTCAGGTGTGCACGACACACAGTGTGGTCTTCCTCGGCGGTACGGTCAACAGGGGTGCCATCCTCCTTACGCTCACGAAGTTGTAGTACGGTGACATCGGGGGAATCATATGGTGGAACTTGTGGCATATTCGGGAGATGGCACCCTGCATAACTATCTCCACCGAGTTGAACCAATCAGGGTAGACCTCAGTGTACGTGATGTCTGGATCATCAGGTTCCTCGGAACTCCCCGAGATAAAGGTCTTGAGCATCCATGCCTCTATACCATGCTCCTGGTACAACCTCTTTCCCGTGAAGATTGGGGATGGTATGCCCACGTCCTTGGACACATCAAACAGTGTCAAGCTGAGGTAGTGGGGCACATCTCCAGCAATGAGTATCTCATCGTAGTCGGCCATCTAAAAATTTGAAGGAGCAAATAAGGCTAGAAGGGAAATCAATTGAATAGATAAGCGCAGAATTAAAATTTTCACAACATATTTAAAAGAAAATTTTGTACTATGGGTTTTCAAATTCTAGTGTCTCGATCATACAGGCAAAACTATGATCTGATACCATTTTGTAACGCCCTACCTTTTAACAAAGGTAGAACACCTGTGTTCAGTGCTACTCCCTCGATCACTGATAGCACCACAGTACAAAATATAGTATTCATAGGAATAGTATCAATATCACAACGTAATGATCCGGTACGACAATTAAGCGAAAATACAACTGGCATAGTCCAAATGACTAGCATTCAAACAAAGTTCAAATTATCTAACATAGCGGAAATAAAATAGCATGGAGCCTCCATCTTCATCATGCACCACATGTAGACATGTTGGAATGTAGACTCGAGATCCTATCAGTAATCTTCATCAGAGCGACCTGCACGTTTGAATATGCAGCCCCATGAATGGAGGTCAGTACAATGATGTACTAGCAAATGACACTTATTTGGTGGCAATTTTGAAAAGACTAACTACATGATATTTGGCTGGTGGAGCTTAGTGCTTGCATAAAGCCAATTTTGTCCTATATTTGATAAAACATTTGAAAACTTTGAAATTCATCATGGGTAGTCATAGGGCGCACCATGCAACACCATGAAGTTTATTAAGGGGCACAAAGGGCTCACCATGTGCACCTAAAAGAGGTTTCTAGCGCATTTTACTTGATTTCAGAAAACAAAAGGGCGTTGAGATTCGTCAGTACAATCCCTGCCTGGTAGCTCAAATTGTCCATGACTGGGGACACGACTAAGATCTTAGATTTAACTCTCGAGAGTTTGTGCACTTTCACCTTAAGACCCATCCTACCCAAGAGTAAGATGAGACAAGACCTTTGGGAAGAGAAGTTCACCCATACTAGCCAGACCCGTTACTCCTATAATTTTTCTACCACCCATTGATCTGACAACAGGATGAACCTCCACAACTTAAGAATCTTGGTAGAGCCATATACCATAAGGCTGCACTGGAAGCTATCTAAAACAGTGAAGACCTACAAATCTCTTTGTTCCTGGGTGGCGGTCCACAATTCATTCAGCCACCATTCCAAGCAAGTCCACCCAGGGGTGCATTAAGGTTGTTAGTTTTCAAAGTTTTGTAAATTTTGTAACCCACCAAACAAATACAAAGGTGGCGACAATTTTGGATAGTAGCCAGGTATGGCAAAGCATTTACCTAACTGGGGGGTTCAGGGTGGCTATTCACTACTAGGAATTCTAGCATTGCATAAACTTTGAAACCAAAGAACAACCTATCATGCATACTACTAGAAAAACACTAATGCATAAAAATGGGTGAGAATATGAGTGTCACTTGCCTTGTTCAAAGCAACCTGAACAAACACAACAATCACAAACAAGACCCTGGTCCTCCTCACAATCTAAACAAGCCAAACATAATCCAAATAAAAATAACATTCAAAATGCACAACCATAGACATGTATGCATGCATGATATGCACTATTTAATTTCACACATATGGATGATTTGAAAATGTTGTATTTAGTGTCCTCTGGTATTTAAAATGTTGGTAATGTTCTCTGGTTGTATTTGTTTCATTAAGGTTTTATTTGTAGCACTATTAATCAGTTAAACAATGCATAATCACAAATTAAAATAGCTACTGTAAGGTTTTATGTTTGAAAATTAATGTATTTTGACATCCCTGGATAGGGTACAGTAATACGAGACAAATGCAATTGGATTCATCCCAAAATAGTTTATAGATTTTAAATTGGACACAAAATACTGATTTGAGGTAAATTTGCAGAAGCAAGTTTGTGCACGTATCAATTTTGGCAAACTCTGGTTCCATGATGATCTACATGTTCTAAGGATTCCAGAGACTACAAATTTGTAGATTTTGGACCACTCGATTATTTGTTACGAATTTTATAATGGTAAAGGGTCAATTTCTCTGTTTGTATTATGGTGCAAAATTCATCACATAACATGTACTGTATTATGGCATGGTTGGATTCTACAGATCAATAGCTTTCCTATGATATAAAGTTTGCATTTTTTGGACCTCTAGTTAATTTATGTGGATTTTACAAGTTAGGAACACAATCTGGGATTTGTAACTGAGTTTAAAATTTGAATTTGACCGCGTTTGACTGCGTTGCTGACTGGGCGCTGACTGTGCCCCACGCTGCAGCATGTGATTTGCCGGTACCAGTTCGGTCTGGGATCTAATCTAACGCGTCCAATCTAGATCTAAATGTCTACAAAAAAAGAAAAAAAAAGGGGGATAAGGGAGGGGGAAGCTCACCTGCCAGCCGGAGGTGGAGGAGACGGCGGCGGGATGGCTCGGGCGATGGAGTGGCCGGCATTCCCGCCATCTCCGGCAGCGGGGAAGGGGCGGACGGGCTCGGGCTCGGCAAGGCAGGGTCGCGAGTGGTGGTGGCATGACCGGGGCTTGCCACGGGTGACCGCGGCGGGCGGCTGAAGGTGGTGGCGGCCGGACTTGCTCCGGTGGGGACGGCCTGGCGGCGCGATAGAGAGGGAGAAGAGGGGGAAAAGAGAGAGGAGAGCGAGGGGTTCTTATAGTTGGGCTCGAAAGTCAAGGTGGGGGTCGCGGGGCGAGTGGAGGAGGTGGTGGAGCAGGGTGCTATGCGTGCGGGGCGTGCGGGGCGTGGGCACGGAAGAAGCGGCCGGGGGTTGAAGATGACAAGTGGGCCCCACATGTCAGCATGAGAGGGGAGGGAGAGAGAGGGGAAGGGCGTGCGGGCTAGGCCGTTTCGGCCGGGCTGGGTTGGCTTGGGCTGGACTAGTTTCGGCTGTTTCGGTCCGATCTTCTTCTTTTGTTCTTTTCCTTTTCTCTTTTTCTTTTCAGTTTTTCACTCATAACTTTTGAACCATAGCTCCAAAAGTGTTCAAATTGTTTCTAAAATTTTGATAAATCCAGAGGGTTGTTTTGGGACTAGAGGAGACAAGTTTTAAACACATTTGAGAAATAAATAAAACAAAATAGCTCTTAGCCAATTTGATAACAAATATGTGATTTATGGTCTTTAGGGTTTGGTCACTTTGTGTTTGTTATTTCATGTGATGCCTTTAATGCGAAGATGGTATGAATGCATGCTTTTTTTAATTTTTTAAAATATTGGGATGTTACACAAGCCCTCCTCGTGGCCCAATGACACGAGCTCGGGCCAAAGCCATACACCAAGAGGTGAATTCGCTCCTTTCCACGTATACATTTGATACCCCATTGGATGGCATGCTACTTCATGCGAATACCCTGTGTTCAATCAGGTACATCGAACAAGACACAAGCCATGGAGACCAAACCAATGGAGAGGGAGCTGAAGATGAAGAAGATGGAGCTCCAGCGCTCCAGCCGGAAGTACCGCCCTCCAGGACCGGAACTTCCGCCCATATGCCTCCCAGATGCTGTCCAGAAGTGAAGAAAGCACTCGGTGAAGAGGATCCAGCCGGAACTTCCGCCCCCAAGGACTGGAACTTCCGCCCGCCTGGACTTCATCCCAAGTTCCGCCCCAGTCCCGAAAACAAGCTCACAGCCCCCGGGATGTTACTGCAAGCAAAACCGTCATTTTCGGAACTACGCAGGAAGTTGGCCGGAAGTACCGCCCCGACCGGAACTTCCGCCCCTTAGGACCAGAACTTCCGCCTGCGCGCGTTACATCACAAAACTGCCCGATTCAGCATGTAACTTATCCCTTCGCCCCACCCACTATAAATAGCCTTGTTGGCTCAGATCTGATATTAGACTTGTTGTGAGAATAGACATGAGCTTTGCTCCTCCATATGGGAAACCCTTTTAGATCTGAATCTATGAAGTTATCAAGACTCTTCTAAGGAATTGGTCTCTTCCATTCTCGGAATTCTAGTGTTTGTGGATATTTTGCTTCTTGCAATTCTATCTATTTGCACTCTTTTTCTCTTTGGAACTCTACCAATTGATTGCCAATCTTTTGTGAGGGATTCTACTCCTTGTGGTTCTTTGCCTTGCAATTCAATTGGGTTGGTGTATCGGGCCAACAAAGAACAACCGGTTGTGTGTGTTGTGTGCGTTTGTATCTTCGATCCCCTCCGCGTTCCACCCGTGTTCTTTGTATTCCTCACCATGTGCCCAAATCCGTGAAGATCGGGCCTCCCCTAAGGTTCAAACCTTATCATATGGTGTCAAAGCTCCTTGGTTGCCACGTATTTGGCCCCCATTCCCCCAAAAAAGTCTTGAGAAAATTTCAAAAATCCCAAAAAATAGCCCCAAATTGGCCTTGGTTGGATCTCGCGATTTGTTGAGTTATTGGTGGTTTTATTCCTATAGAAACTTGTCTTTGTTGTTGATCTACAACTCCCCCACCTTCCCACGACTTTTAGTGCCAAATTTTCCACAAATTCGAAGGTTTTTGGACTGGATTTCCGTCTAAATCGACGAACAGCCCGCAGATCTGTTGAGACCGGAAGTTCCGCCCGGCAGGACCGGAAGTTCCGCCGGACCGGAAGTACCGTGCCCAGACACCAGAAGTTCTGCCAGTCTGAAATTTTGACATCTAACTTCGTTTTTCGTGTTGGTACTACCCCTTTTGTGTTTGGACTTTGGTTTTGAGTGCCATTTCTGCTACCACAAGCTTCCGCAACATCGACAACGGCGACGACACCCCGAGGATCCAAGCGGTTCATTTGACACCTCCCACCACCATCGCAAGTTCGAGATCATCGTCGGCCACCATCATCAAGTGGTATAAATTTCCCTTTAACTTGTAGCCCTAGCCTCCTTTGCGTACATTTCCCATCGAGAGTGGCTTTCTAGTGTTGCGAAGCATTGCGCAAGCGTCCCGACCGTGAGGGTGTGCGTGTGTTGAGAAAAGCTACGAAGCAAGCTCGTTGTGAAAAGATAAGCAAAAGAAGTGTGACATACTTACATAGATACTAGTATCCTTACATAGTGAGAAAAAGAAAACGAAAGAAAAATACAAATGCCCTGTTTGGTTGCATAGAATTGGGCTTGGAATTAGAGAATCTAGAATTGGGGCCCTAATTCCACCGTTTGGATGTGCACAGAATCTGGGCCTGGAAACCTTCCTCCAATTCCACGGGTGGGTCGCGCGCGACCAAACCGGACGGCCAAAAATTACGAGGTGCCGAGCTCGGAAACAGAAGGAATTGAGCGAAGCGGTACGCTCGCGACTTCACGCCCGTGTTCCTCTCGTCCTCGCGCAACGGAGAAAGGGTTCCCGGTGGCAGCGCATGTACATCCTCCCCGTCGTCCCTTTTCCCCTGTCTCTCCCTCTCTCCACCGTCCTCTACCCCTGTCCTCCTTCTTCCCCGTCCTCCCCTTCACCTCTTCCCCCTGGCCGCCCCCTGGTCGCCATGGCCGAACCCTAACTCTAGAACTGCGGCGGGACGCAGTCGAACGGTGGCGGAAGGTGGGCGAACAACGGATGTAGGGGAGGGCGATGCCCTTCCCTCTCCTCTGGTTCCGCCACTAGGGCAGGTCGGCCGGGCTCTAGATGAAATTTTCATATTGATGTGTTTTTTTAATTTTTAAATATGATGTTCATCATGTGAATGCTTACATGTTAATAGGTGAAAAGGAATATTGAAGCATTCTGATATATACATGTATATTTTCAGTCATATTACACAGTTTATATTGTTCAAAGTCAAAAAACTTTCAATTCCACACAACATACATCCAAACAGGATTTAGAATTCCATTGTAAACTTGATTATAAAGGTGAATACCACGCACATCCAAACAACCAAAATGGTATTCCATTGAAATCATTGATTTGGTATTCCATTGCCAATTCAATTCGGAGGCGAATTCTGTGCAACCAAACAGGGCAAAAAAGAAAATAGTGTGTGAGTGACACCTACATACAAAAGAGTCCAAAGCTTATAAGCAAAAGAGAGAAAAGAGAAGAGAGGCGTCTTGCACAAATCTTGTTGGTTCTCAATTTTGCAACCAAGCCACAATTTCTCTTGTGTTAGCGTGACACCGAGCTGGTAGTCTTCGTTAGGACCAATTTTGTTCGTGCTCATTTTCCTTGGTCGTGCTAACCCCATTTTGTCCCGTGCGTGTGTTCCACGTTGTGTATGCATTGTGTGATCACCGCTTTTGACTTGTGACTTTTAGATCTTACCCACCTTTGACAATAGACATTTTGTTTGGTTCTTGGCTTTCCACAACCATACCTAACACCATATAGAGTTCTTAGCCTTTTGTGTGTGTTTTTGCGTGTGTAACCGGTTGTTCCTCACCTTGACACACTATTCCAATTTTGTTGTGAGTCTTTGACTTACTTGTGAGTTTTTCCTCTAACCCCCACAACATAGTTATTGTTTTAATTTGTAACCATGTCTAGTGGAGAGGGAAACCAACTACCGATGACACGGTGATGCGTGCAGTTGACACACGTCCGTTGGGAACCCCAAGAGGAAGGTGTGATGCAGACAGTAGCAAGTTTTCCCTCAGAAAGAAACCAAGGTTTATGGAACCAGTAGGAGCCAAGAAGCACGTTGAAGGTTGATGGCGGCGAAATGTAGTGCGGCGCAACACCAGGGATTCCGGCGCCAACGTGGAACCTGCACAACACAATCAAAGTACTTTGCCCCAACGTAACAGTGAGGTTGTCAATCTCACCGGCTTGCTGAAAACAAAGGATTAACCGTATAGTGTGGAAGATGATGATTGTTTGCGAAGAACAGTAAAGAACAATTGCAGTAGATTGTATTTCAGATGTAAAGAATGGACCGGGGTCCACAGTTCACTAGTGGTGTCTCTCCCATAAGATAAATAGTTGGGTGAACAAATTACAGTTGGGCAATTGACAAATAAAGAAGGCATAACAATGCACATACATATATCATGATGAGTACTATGAGATTTAATCAGGGCATTACGACAAAGTACATAGACCACTATCCAGCATGTATCTATGCCTAAAAAGTCCACTTTCAGGTTATCATCCGAACCCCTTCCGGTATTAAGTTGCAAGCAATAGACAATTGCATTAAGTATGGTGCGTACTGTAATCAACATAAATATCCTTAGACAAAGCATCGATGTTTTATCCCTAGTGGCAACAGCACATCCACAACCTTAGAACTTTCTGTCACTGTCCCAGATTTAATGGAGGCATGAACCCACTATCGAGCATAAATACTCCCTCTTGGAGTTACAAGTATCAACTTAGCCGAGCCTCTACTAGCAACGGAGAGCATGCAAGAACATAAACAACATATATGATAGATTGATAATCAACTTGACATAGTATTCAATATTCATCGGATCCCAACAAACACAACATGTAGCATTACAAATAGATGATCTTGATCATGATAAGCAGCTCACAAGATCTAACATGATAGCACAATGAGGAGAAGACGACCATCTAGCTACTGCTATGGACCCATAGTCCAGGGGTGAACTACTCACACATGGATCCGGAGGCGATCATGGCGATGAAGAGCCCTCCGGGAGATGATTCCCCTCTCCGGCAGGGTGCCGGAGGCGATCTCCTGAATCCCCCGAGATGGGATTGGCGGCGGCTGCGTCTCTGGAAGGTTTTCCGTATCGTGGCTCTCGGTACAGAGGGTTTCGCGACGAAGACTTTAAGTAGGCGAAGAGGTAGGTCAGGGGGCGCCACGAGGGGCCCACACGCTAGGGCCGCGCGGCCAGGACCTGGGCCGCGCCACCCTGTTGTGTGGCCGCCTCGTCGCCCCACTTCGTATCTCCCTCGGTCTTCTGGAAGCTTCGTGGAAAAATAAGCCCCTGGGCGTTGATTTCGTCCAATTCCGAGAATATTTCCTTACTAGGATTTCTGAAACCAAAAACAGAAGAAAACAAAGAATCGGCTCTTCCGCATCTCGTCAATAGGTTAGTGCCGGAAAATGCATAATAATGACATATAATGTATATAAAACATGTGAGTATCATCATAAAAGTAGCATGGAACATAAGAAATTATAGATACGTTTGGGACGTATCACACGGCACCAACATTGGATAGCTACTCAAGCCGTCAACAAGAGTATCCATGACCTCACGGTGCGGATGGATGAGACCGTCTTACGCTATGAAGAACGAGCTCAAGTGCAAAGAAGAGACCTCAATGTCCAAGTGCAAGACCTCCATGAGAAGCTTGATGCTCAAGGCCATGATTTGAAGGCTACAGTCGCTACTCAAGGTCAACAAAGCATGGCAAGCATGAGAAGACAAGAAGAAAGGTTGGCACGTCTTGAACAAGCTATTGCCAACATAGCCAACAATCGAAGCCAACACTCAAGGTCTACACGCTCTCATAGTTCAAGGCATCGAGCTCCGTCACCATCTCATCATGCCTCTAATGAAGACCCACACAACCATAATGTGGATGCTCAAGTACTTCAACGACAAGCTGAAGAGGCAGAGCAAGCACGTGCTCAAGTTGAACAAGAGAGGCTACAACAATAAAATCGTGAAGCTCAATTCCAAGAAGAACAACAACGTCTTCATCATGATCAAGACCTTCTTCGAGCACGTGAGCAAGAACGTCTTCGCCATGAGCAAGCGGCACGTCAAGAACAAGGACAACCTCTCAAGTGGCCAATGCTCAAAGGCAACCACAACATAACGCCGAACAAGAAGTGAATCAAGAACGCCAAATCATCAATATTGATGCTCCTCAAGATGATGGTGCAAGAAGGAACAACATGGACAATAGAAGACACAATCCTTTCAATCATCGAGCTCGTCAAGCACCTCATGCCCATCAAGCTGAAGCAAGTAACCACAATGAAGACGGAGCACCAAGTGAAGCTAGTGTAATGCCACACCCTCGGCAACCACATGGAAGGCGTCCTCCTCATCCAAACCGCCGCAATGAAGATGAGAATCATCATCAACAACCTCGCAACCATAATGAGGATCAAGAGAATGCAAGACCAATACATCGACGCAATGACCGCAATGAGGAAGAAATCTTTGGGAAGCTAAAGTTCACCATGCCCAAGTTCCAAGGAGAAGAAGACCCCGATGCATAGTTGTCTTGGGTACTCAAGGTTGACAAGATCTTCCGCATCCACAACTTTTCCGAAGCAAAGAAGGTGGCCATGGCATCACTTGAGTTTGAGGGATATGCAAATGTTTGGTGGGAAGAAGTAAACAAGAAGCGTGCTCAAGAAGACTTAGAGCCCATTGCCACATGGGAAGAGATGCAAGAAGTGACGCACACCCGCTTTGTGCCCTCCCACCACAAACGTGACATCTTCAACAAGCTCACTCAACTCAAGCGAAGCTTCAAATCCATTGAGGAGTATTACAAGGATATGCACATGACCATGATGAGTGCGAATGTGGATGAGAGAGAAGAGCAAACAATGGCAAGGTTCTTGAATGGATTGAACATCCCCGTCAAGAGGATAGTGGAATTCTTGCCTTACACCAACATGGTTGAGTTACTATGATAGGGCAAAGGTGGCCGATCTTTCGATGAGATGGTGATAACATCGATTTGTTGGTGGAGTTCGTGCTTGACGATCCGACTACACGTGCAAAGCTCGTGCGCCAATGAAATCGCTAGGACAATCTCCGGGAGTTACTGATCTTGCGGATGCACGATCAGCATGAGCAGCGAGGGTTTTAATTCCTACCTGAAATCGAGAACAAGTAAGAACTAATATTGCAATCAGAATATTGCGGATGAAAGATGAAACCATTATTGAATATGGTGGGGTTCCGAATAGTCGGTCTTGTTCTGGGTGTTGGCCTCAAAAGAAGTACACGAGAGTTGCAGCAATGGCTAACTTTTAATCTAATCAAAATCCAAATCTAAACGTGACGGCTATGGGGGTGTTTAAAGGAGGAAAAGGTGGGGTTTCGGCCAGCCATGCGTATGGTGGCCGAACCAAACCCTAGAAGGGTTTTCCTCCTTCAATACGGACTCTAAAAAGTGGGTGACTTAATTCCTGCGAAAATTACATGGGCCGGACATAAAACTAATGGTGTCGCAGCACCATGTACTCATATGGATGAAATTATGAAGTGGAAAACTCTATACTTCATCCATGTCTTCATCTCCAATTATGGTGGCTTCAAAGTTCTGAAATCTGCACTCGCAACGTCCTCTTCAACCCTCACATGTTTGCTGCCATCTCATCCATGTGTGATCATGCTCCAATGCTTGTCCTTCTCATCCATGCTAGATCCATCATTCCTAAGAGTAACAAACACATCTGATTTAGGCAGCATCATATTCTCATGTATGTGAGGAATAGTTCAAAGAAACAAAAGTACCTGATAGTTAAGTTGTTTGGCACGAGCTCGAGTGGTTGGTCCTTGTATTTGTATGGTTGTAGGTACAACGGTTGTATCAACAGATGGGATGTCCTCATCATGATCCCCTTCTTGAATTGAAGTCGTCCTCGACACAAGCTCATCTTCTTCACCAAAGTAAGGCTTCAAATCTGCAATGTTAAATGTAGGACTAACCGACCCAATTCTGCAGGAAGCTCAAGTTTATATGCATTATCATTTATTTTCTCTAACACCTTAAAAGGACTAGCGGCACGTGGCATTAGCTTAGACTTGCGCAACTCAGGAAAATGATCTTTGCGCAAATGCAACCAAACAAGATCACCAACATCAAATACAACATGCTTTCTTCCTGTATCGCTAGCAATTTTATACTTAGCATTCATGCGTTCTATGTTGTCTTTAGTAGTCTCATGCAATTTCAATATCAATTCAGCATGTTGTGTAGCATCCAAATTATTTTGCACCGAAGATGGTAAAGACAATAAATCAATAGGTGCACGTGGAATAAAACCATAGACAATCTCAAATGGGCACAACTTAGTGGTAGAATGCAGCGAACGATTGTAAGTGATGTCTACGGGTGCTTCTATTCTTGTAGACAGTGTTGGGCCTCCAAGAGCAGAGGTTTGTAGAACAGCAGCAAGTTTCCCTTAAGTGGATCACCCAAGGTTTATCGAACTCAGGGAGGAAGAGGTCAAAGATATCCCTCTCATGCAACCCTGCAACCACAAAGCAAGAAGTCTCTTGTGTCCCCAACACACCTAATAGGTGCACTAGTTCGGCGAAGAGATAGTGAAATACAAGTGGTATGAATGAATATGAGTAGTAGTACGGAGCCAGAAAAGTGCTTGCTGGCGTGCAGTTGATGGTAGTAATATTGCAGGAAGTAAACATGCAGTAAAACAGTAAACAAGCAGCGATAGCAGTATTTAGGAACAAGGCCTAGGGATCATACTTTCACTAGTGGACACTCGCAACATTGATCACATAACAGAATAAATAAATAGATGCTAGACTCTACACCCTCTTGTTGGATGATGAACACCGCTAACTGTGTAGGATTACACGAACCCTCAATACCGGAGTTAACAAGCTCCACAATATTCAATGTTCATATTTAAATAACCTTAGAGTGCATGACAGATCAACATAACCAAACCAAGTACTAACATAGCATGCACACTCGTCACCTTCACACTACGAAAGGAGGAATAGATCACATCAATACTATCATAGCAATAGTTAACTTCATAATCTACAAGAGATCACAATCATAGCCTACGCCAAGTACTACACGATGCACACACTCGTCACCATTACACCGTGCGGGAGGAATAAACTACTTTAATAACATCACTAGAGTAGCACACAGATAAATTGTGATACAAAACACATTGCAATCATAAAGAGATATAAATAAGCACTTCACTATGCCATTCATAACGGTGAATAAGTATTCCGTGAAATATAGCTTAAGAGACCCACACGGTGCACACACTCGTCACCTTTACACACGTGGGACAAGGAGTCTCCGGAGATCACATAAGTAAAATCCACTTGACTAGCATAATGACATCTAGATTACAAGCATCATCATATGAATCTCAATCATGTAAGGCAGCTCATGAGATTATTGTATTGAAGTACATAGGAGAGAGATTAACGACATAGCTACCGGTACAGCCCCGAGCCTCGATGGAGAACTACTCCCCCCTCATGGGAGACAGCAGCGTTGATGGAGATGGCGGTGATGTCGAGGGAGAAGCCTTCCGGGGGCACTTCCCCGTCCCGGCGGCGTGCCGGAACAGAGACTCCTGTCCCCCAGATCTTGGCTTCGCGATGGCGGCGGCTCTGGAAGGTTTTCTCTGGTTTCGTCGAACGTGTCGAGGTTTTTAGGTCGGGGACCTTTATGTAGGCGAAGAGGCGGAGTCGGAGGGTCGACGAGGCGACGACACACTAGGGGGCGCCCCCTAGGGCCGCGCCGGCCTCGTCATCCGGAGGCCCGGTGGCCCCCTCCGGCCTCTCTCGGGTGTTCCGGAAGCTTCGCGTGATCCTAAGATGCCGGGCGTTGATTTCGTCCAATTCCGAGAATATTTCCTTACTAGGATTTCTCGGAACCAAAAACAGCTAGAAAACAAAGAACCGGCCCTTCGGCATCTCGTCAATAGGTTAGTTCCGGAAAACGCATAAATATGACATAAAGTATGCATAAAATATGTAGATATCATCAATAATGTGGCATGGAACATAAGAAATTATCGATACGTCGGAGACGTATCAACATCCCCAAAGCTTAGTTCTCGCTCGTCCCGAGCAGTAAACGATAACAAAGATAATTTCTGGAGTGACATGCCATCATAACCTTGATCATACTATTGTAAGCATATGTAATGAATGCAGCGATCAAAACAATGGTAATGACATGAGTAAACAAATGAATCATAAAGCAAAGACTTTTCATGATGCGGCCTAAGGCCACGTGGGTTGCCCGATCTCACGAATTGACCGAGGGAAAGGCGGGGGAGAGGAAGAACACGAAGAACACGGCGAAGAACACGGCGAACGCACGCAACACAACCCGATACAATTCCGGTTTACTCCCGATAGCCCGAACCACTATCCCGATAGAATCCCTCAAGGAGAGACACGAGGTAGAATCCCCGAGAGAAAGACCGATATACGATCTATGGAGTCACACGTGTGAGAGACCGCGGTAGAATCACAAGTGCGAAAGATAAATCATATAAGGAGTGCCTTGATACAACTCATAGATTTGTGTCTAAGAGAGGAGGGGGTTTCCCTAATCCCGGAGGGATGGTGGAGGCATAAGCCAAGTTCTCACTCAAGTTATGTCTTGACCTCATGAAGGGGGAGGTGGGAGCCTATATATAGGGAGCCACTAAGGAGGGGTAGTTTAGGCATACAAAGAGCATAGTGGGATGGTTTATATTATGAGCTTCATAGTGGGGACGGCAGTGTCGGCGTAGGCATGGCGACAAGTGCCGTCTTCCTCCGGCGTCGAGCGGTGGTGGCGGTGTCGGCCACTCCGTGGCGGCAGTGCCGGCCTTCCTAGACGCGTCTCCTTCTTCCGTCTCCTCTTCCATGCTTCCGTGACGTCGGACTTGAGCGTAGTTCTTGATGATGACCATGATGCGGATAAGACCGAAGGTCGGGCCGCATCATCTCCCCCCACTTGAAAAAGAGTCGCCCTCGACGATGAGTCTTCATGAATGTGTATAGGAGGTAGATGACACCAACGCTTGAATGTCCCTTCACTTGTCAAGAGCCCTATCAATAGCACCATAAAAGCAAAGGAGCAATCAAAGCGTAGCCAAGGTTCAATGGATTTAGGAAGAGAGCTCAAGTAGAAGGAGGTCACCTTAGCAAGATGTCGGTGTGCTCTCATCGAGAGATCTTGTGTAGTAGATGTGTGGGGTTGAACCCATTCATTAACGCTCATCCACAAGTCGCGTGTACCTTCACACAACAAAGACCGAGCAAAGTATATGTGTGCGTGATAGAGGAGCATATCATCAACGACATGTCCATTCATGTTCACAACACCGTTAGAACAACACAAATATATCAAGAATAACGCATATGCAAGGTCAATGTGTAAGAACTCCATATGGACATCTTCCAAATGCGGAAACACAAAATCTCCAAATTGTGAGACGACTATGATGTCCATCTCATGTAGAAACTCATGTGCATTATTGCACTCAAGGCATCGGAAAGAGAAATTGTTCAACATCCTTGAAGCAATAAGAGGATAATTTGGCAAAAACACATAAGGGAGAGTGTCCAAAGTATCATCAACATGTGTCCACACAAACCATCGGAAAGAGAAATTGGTCCTCATATTTGTGGCAACACCAACGATAAGAATCATATCATCATGCTTGCAAAAGAACCATAAGAAAGAGAAATTGTTCGGCATGTTCAATGCAAAGCATGGGAAAGGTATTAGAGCCGGGTTCGATCTTGTACTTACTTGTATTATGCTCTCAAGAGCTCTCTTTGTCAACTCATGCTCAATCGAGGTTGACATTGGCATTCTTGTACCTACACACACAATAGGCAAAGCAAAGAACGTGTGTGCATGGTATATGAACACATCATCCATCATGATGGTCCATTTCTTTTGCACATCACCATTAGCGTTAAGCAAAGCATTATAATAGATATGGTGAATATGCGGGGTAAACACGTGAACATGCTCATCATGGATATATGCAAATTCTCCAAAATTTGAGAGAGCTATGGGGGCAATCTCATTTACAAGCATGTTAACATTATGGCAAACCAAGCATTGGAAAGAGAAAGTATTCAACATTTTGGTTGCACTAATGGGAGAATATTGCAAGCATGTAGCACAAAACATTTTCAAAATTTCATCATTGTTGTTGACCAACCTAGGGAAAGAGCAATTGTTCATCAAGGTTGTCACAACACAAGCATTATCATTTTCATTGCAAGCAATACATGGGAAAGAGCAATTGTTCGACATATTGCAAGCAATAGGAGAGAAAGTGAAACTCTCATAGCATGGCATGGACATATTATCATAAGCAACTAATTCCTCATGATCAACAATGTTGGCACAAGTATCACAAGGGAGAGTGAAAGAAGCATATGACATAGCAATTGTATCATCCAACTCATGCAAGCACTCACAAATCATCATGTCCACTAGTGGGATCATGGCATCATCAACACCCATATACATACCTTTGTAGTCCCGCTCATATGAGGTAGGTGTTGTGGAAGAGGTAGGCTCGATGTGGCCTCCATGTTCATCTTCAAGTAAGCATGGTGTGATATCATCATCTTCATGCACCATGTACATCTTCTCCATGATCGGCGACTCATCATCCATGGTACCTAATGAGACACAAGAGAACACACTAGAGGTAGAGGGTAAGTTGTTAGAACTTGAAATGGCCTCACATGACCTATCAACTACCACTCTCATCTCACTTGGTGTATCGCTCATGCTCTCGAAGTGGAGGCACTCAAGCTCACATATGGTGGAATCGCTCATCTCACATATAGTGGAGTCGCTCATCTCACATATAGTGGAGTCCCTCATCTCCATGGCAATGGCGTCGTCGATGTCCGAGCAACCTAGCAAAGAGGAAGACAACACAAGAGGAGTAGAGGTTAAGTTGTTAGAAATCAAAGTGTCCTCACTCAACTCATGGTGTGTGTCACTCTTGCTCTCAAGGTATTTGAAGTATGCGTTGCACTCGGCTTTATCTTTGGGTGTCATTTGGGCTTCTCGAGCATCTAGCTCGGCGAAGTATGCTCTCATCTCGGCTTGCTCTAGTGGGGTCATCATGTGTATCTCTCACTAGGATCGGTGTATATGTATGGTGGAAGGAAAACTACACAAGTATCTTACCTATCAAGAAAGTATCGGAAAAGAGGTTCAAGTCAAGAGCAAAGCCAAAATGTATCGGGGTTACTCACACACACACTCAAAGCACACGCAAAAGGCTAAGAAACACTATATGTGGTGGGTAAGGGGTGGATAGCAAACGAAAAAAGATCAACGGAAAAGTCTATTGTCAAATGTGGGTAAGATCCAAAGTCAAATGTCAAAAGTGGTGATCTATGTCAAGAAAACACGGAAACACACACAAGAAGATCAATGGGGTTAGCGCGACCAAGGAAGTGAGCAAGTGACAAAGATGGTCCTAACGAAGACTATAAGCTCGGTGTCACGCCAACACATGAGAGACGGTAGCTCGGTTGCATAAGGGGGAAGCAACAAGATTTGCACAAATGCCACTCTTCTCTTTTCTCTCTTAGTGCGCACAAGCTTTGCACTTCTCGGTATCGGTGGACACACTCTTTTCTATTTATTTTTTCTTTTCTCTTTTTTTTCACTTTTTTTTCTATGCTTAGAAGGTTTCTTTTTCTCTATGTATATGTCACACTTTTTCTTCTTTTGTGTATCTTTCTCACCGAGCTTGGTTTGGAGCTTTGCTCAACACAACGCACACACACCCTCTCACGGTCGTGACACTTGTGCAATGCTTCGCAACACTCGGAAAGCCACTCTCAATGGGATAGGTACGCAAAGGAAGAAATGGGCTACAAGAGGTAGGGGAGGCAAGTTATACCTATTAACGTTAGGCGGTGTCAAGCACACGAACTTGCGATGATGGTGATGACGATGGTGTCGAAGATGCGCCGGAATCCGGGGTGCCGATGCCGTTGTCACGGTGTTGGTGTAGGCGCGGAAGCGGTTCTCACGGACCAAAGGCACTCCAAAACGGAAACCGAGCAAATTAAATTAATGCCCGAAAAGTTGGGTCAAAACGAGCGGTCAAAAGTTTGGCTCAAAAAATCGTCAAAAATTAGAGATGGGCTATGTAAAATATTAGAAGGATGTTGTTAAAATTTAGAGTCAAACGGACGCCGGAAAGTTGTCAAAATTTGGGGCAAAAAGATGCGTCAAAACTGGACAGAAGTTGGATCAAACTGTGCGCCGGGGTGTGAGGAGCGGCACTGCCGGAGTGCTGAGGCCGGCACTGCCGGTTGACTTTTCTGCACGAGTGGAAATCAGAGGAATCAGAGGTGATGCTGCTTGTTGCTGCGCGCGCGTGTAGGGCAAGGTGAGTCTGGCAGCGGCGCGGCTTGGACCGTGGGCTTTGTGGGCTAGCGCGGGCGGGCGCTGCTGGAGGCGGCCGATCGAGCGGCCTTAGCTGCTGCTTGCTGCGCGCGGTTGGGGCCAGCGGGTGAGTGCAGCGGCGCAAGGTGGAGCGCAGGGCGCGCGGTTGGGGCCAGCGGGTGAGTGCGGCGGCGCAAGGTGGAGCGCAGGGCGCGCGGTCAGCCGGATGCGATCGGGGATGAGGTGGGCGGGGCGTGGTGGCCTGGTCTGGGGTGGAGCAGCGAGCTGTAGCGAGTGGGTGGCGGTTGTGGGCGAGCAGAAAAACACGGCGTGGGCGGGAGCAGCAAGGTGGAGGCGCGTGGTTGGGCTGCCGACAGCCGTCGGCCGGACTTGGTGAGCGGAGGCGGGCGGCCGGCTGCAGATGGTCAACGAGCGGGGCTGAGGGTCGGGCGGCAGTGCCGCTGACGAGGTACCGGCAGTGCCGGGCCAGAATCCAGATCGACCTGTTCGTCCTCGCGCGAAGAACACAGCGGAAATTGGCTAGAAAATCGATCGATTCCGAGAGAAATAGAAAGAATTGGCGTGCGAAATTTTGAGAGACGATAGATCAACCACTATAACATCAGATCTGTGGATCAAAACCACAAAAAACTCAACAAATTCGGAGATCCAATTTCGAGCTATTTTTTGGGGCAAAATTTTGGAAATTTTTTTTTTTTTTGCGAAATTGATGAAATTGGAGGGTCAAATTCGTGGCAACCTTTGCTCTGATACCATATGATGCGGCCTAAGGCCACGTGGGTTGCCCGATCTCACGAATTGACCGAGGGAAAGGCGGGGGAGAGGAAGAACACGAAGAACACGGCGAAGAACACGGCGAACGCACGCAACACAACCCGATACAATTCCGGTTTACTCCCGATAGCCCGAACCACTATCCCGATAGAATCCCTCAAGGAGAGACACGAGGTAGAATCCCCGAGAGAAAGACCGATATACGATCTATGGAGTCACACGTGTGAGAGACCGCGGTAGAATCACAAGTGCGAAAGATAAATCATATAAGGAGTGCCTTGATACAACTCATAGATTTGTGTCTAAGAGAGGAGGGGGTTTCCCTAATCCCGGAGGGATGGTGGAGGCATAAGCCAAGTTCTCACTCAAGTTATGTCTTGACCTCATGAAGGGGGAGGTGGGAGCCTATATATAGGGAGCCACTAAGGAGGGGTAGTTTAGGCATACAAAGAGCATAGTGGGATGGTTTATATTATGAGCTTCATAGTGGGGACGGCAGTTGTCGGCGTAGGCATGGCGACAGCTGCCGTCTTCCTCCGGCGTCGAGCGTAGGGTGGCGGTGTCGGCCACTCCGTGGCGGCAGTGCCGGCCTTCCTAGACGCGTCTCCTTCTTCCGTCTCCTCTTCCATGCTTCCGTGACGTCGGACTTGAGCGTAGTTCTTGATGATGACCATGATGCGGATAAGACCGAAGGTCGGGCTGCATCATTTCATGAATAGTACTTTCAAGACAAGCATCAATAAGTCTTGCATAAGAGTTAACTCATAAAGCAATAAATCAAACTAAAGGTATTGAAGCAACACAAAGGAAGATTGAGTTTCAGCGGTTGCTTTCAACTTATAACATGTATATCTCATGGATATTGTCAATGTAAAGTAATATAACAGGTGCAATATGCAAGTATGTAGGAATCAATGCACAGCTTCACACAAGTGTTTGCTTCTTGAGGTGGAAAGAAGTGGGTAAACTGACTCAACAATAAAGTAAAAGAAAGGCCCTTCGCAGAGGAAAGCATCGATTGCTATATTTGTGCTAGAGCTTTTATTTTGAAAACAAGAAACAATTTTGTCAACGGTAGTAATAAAGCATATGTGTTATGTAAATTATATCTTACAAGTTGCAAGCCTCATGCATAGTGTACTAATAGTGCCCGCACCTTGTCCTAATTAGCTTGGGTTAACACGGATTATCATTGCATAACATATGTTTCAACCAAGTGTCACAAAGGGGTACCTCTATGCCGCCTGTACAAGGGTCTAAGGAGAAAGTTCGCATTGGATTTCTCGCTTTTGATCATTCTTCAACTCGTACACCCATACCGAGACAACATAGACAACGGATAATGGACTCCTCTTTTAATTCTTAAGCATTCAACAACGAGATAATATTCTCATAAGAGATTGAGGTTTTATGTCCAAACCGAAACTTCCACCATGATTCATGGCTTTAGTTAGCGGCCCAATGTTCTTCTCTAACGAGTATGCATACTCAAACCATTTGATTGTGAAAACCGCCCTTACTTCGTACAAGACGAACATGCATAGCAACTCACATGATATTCAACAAAGAGTTGATGGCGTCCCCAGGAACATGGTTATCGCACAACAAACAACTTAATAAGAGATAAAGTGCATAAGTACATATTCAATACCACAATAGTTTTTAAGCTATTTGTCCCATGAGCTATATATTGCAAAGGTAAAGAATGGAAATTTTAAAGGTAGCACTCAAGCAATTTACTTTGGAATGGCGGAGAAATACCATGTAGTAGGTAGGTATGGTGGACACAAATGGCATAGTGGTTGGCTCAAGGATTTTGGATGCATGAGAAGTATTCCCTCTCGATACAAGGTTTAGGCTAGCAAGGTTATTTGAAACAAACACAAGGATGAACCGGTGCAGCAAAACTCACATAAAAGACATATTGTAAATATTATAAGACTCTACACCGTCTTCCTTGTTGTTCAAAACTCAATACTAGAAATTATCTAGACTTTAGAGAGACAAATTATGCAAACCAAATTGTAGCAAGCTCTATGTATTTTTTCATTAATGGGTGCAAAGTATATGATGCAAGAGCTTAAACATGAGCACAACAATTGCCAAGTATCAAATTATCCAAGACATTTTATCAATTACTACATGTAGCATTTTCCGTTTCCAACCATATAACAATTAACGAAGCAGTTTCAACCTTCGCCATGAACATTAAAAGCTAAGAACACATGTGTTCATATGAACCAGCGGAGCGTGTCTCTCTCCCACACAAGTATTTATTCAAACAAAAACAAAAACAAAAACAAACAGACTCTCCAAGTAAAGTACATAAGATGTGACCGAATAAAAATATAGTTTCAAGAGAAGGAACCTGATAAGTTGTCGATGAAGAAGGGGATGCCTTGGGCATCCCCAAGCTTAGACGCTTGGGTCTTCTTGAAATATGCGAGGATGAACCACGGGGGCATCCCCAAGCTTAGACTTTTCACTCTTCTTGATCATAGTATATCATCCTCCTCTCTTGACCCTTGAAAACTTCCTCCACACCAAACTCGAAACAAACTCATTAGAGGGTTAGTGCATAATTAAAAATTCACATGTTCAGAGGTGACACAATCATTCTTAACACTTCCGGACATTGCCCCAAGCTACCTGGAAGTCAATGGAACAAAGAAATCCATCCAACACAAGCAAAAGAGGCAATGCGAAATAAAAGGTAGAATCGTCAAAACAGAACAGTCCGTAAAGATGAATTTTAAAGTGGCACCGGACTTGCTCGGATGAAAATTCCCAAATTGAATGAAAGTTGCATACATATCCGAGGATCACGCACGTAAATTGGCAGATTTTTCTGAGTTACCTACAGAGAATTAGGCCCAGTATTCGTGATGCACGTAAACTGCTTCTCGCGCAAGTAATCCAAATCTAGTATCAACCCTACTATCAAAGACTTTACTTGGCACAACAATGCAATAAAATAAGATAAGGAGAGGTTGCTACAGTAGTAACAACTTCCAAGACTCAAATACAAAATAAAAGTACTGTAGCAAAATAAACACATGGGTTATCTCTCAAGAAGTGCTTTCTTTATAGCCATTAAGATGGGCTCAGTAATTTTAGTGATGCACTCGTAAGAAATAAGAGTTGAAGCAAAAGAGAGCATCAAGAAGCAAATTCAAAACACATTTAAGTCTAACATGCTTCCTATGCATATGAATCTTGTAAATAAACAAGTTCATGAAGAGCAAAGTAACAAGCATAGGAAGATAAAACCAGAACTTCAAAAATTTCAGCATATAGAGAGGTGTTTTAGTAACATGAAAATTTCTACAACCATATTTTCCTCTCTCATAATAATTTTCGGAGGCATCATGAACAAACTCAACAATATAAGTATCACATAAAGCATCTTTATTCACATGCATAAAAGTATCATTACCCTCCACATAAGCATAGTCAATTTTATTAGATGTAGTGGGAGCAAATTCAACAAAGTAGCTATCATTATTATTCTCATCATCAAATATAGGAGGCATATTGTAATCATAATTAAACTTATCCTCCATAGTAGGCGGCACCAAAAGACCAATATCATTATAATCATCATAAATAGGAGGCAAAGTATCATCAAAGTAAATTTTCTCCTCAATGCTTGGGGGCCTAAAAATATCATGCTCATCAAAGCCAGCTTCCCCAAGCTTAGAATTTTCCATATCATTAGCAACAATGGTGTTCAAAGCGTTCATACTAATATGTTCCATAGGTTTTTAAATTTTCGCATCAAACCATCCATGTCTTAAATCGGAAATAGAATAAGAAGCTCATTGTTGTCCATTATGCCTAACTAGTGTAAACAAGAAACAAAAAGATGCAATTTGCAGGATCTAAAGGAAATAGCTTCGAGCACACACACGACGGCAACAAAAAATTACTTTACCCGGGACCGGAGTATGAGAGCCTTTTACCTTTCCTCCCCGACAACGGCGCCGTGAAAATAGCTTGATGTCTACGGGTGCTTCTATTCTTGTAGACAGTGTTGGGCCTCCAAGAGCAGAGGTTTGTAGAACAACGAGCAAGTTTCCCTTCGGTGGATCACCCAAGGTTTATCGAACTCGTGGAGGAAGAGGTCAAATATATCCCTCTCATGCAACCCCGCAACCACAAAGCAAGAAGTCTCTTGTGTCCCCAACACACCTAATAGGTGCACTAGTTCGGCGAAGAGATAGTGAAATACAAGTGGTATGAATGAATATGAGTAGTAGTACGGCGCCGTAAAAGTGCTTGTCGGCGTGCGTTGATGGTAGTAATATTGCAGGAAGTAAACATGCAATAAAACAAGTAAACAAGCAGCGATAGCGATATTTAGGAACAAGGCCTAGGGATCATACTTTCACTAGTGGACACTCTCAACATTGATCACATAACAGAATAAATAAATAGATGCTAGACTCTACACCCTCTTGTTGGATGATGAACACCACTAACTGTGTGGGATTACATGAACCCTCAATGCCGGAGTTAACAAGCTCCACAATATTCAATGTTCATATTTAAATAACCTTAGAGTGCATGACAGATCAACATAACCAAACCAAGTACTAACATAGCATGCACACTCGTCACCTTCACACTACGAAAGGAGGAATAGATCACATCAATACTATCATAGCAATAGTTAACTTCATAATCTACAAGAGATCACAATCATAGCCTACGCCAAGTACTACACGATGCACACACTGTCACCATTACACCGTGCAGGAGGAATAAACTACTTTAATAACATCACTAGAGTAGCACACGGATAAATTGTGATACAAAACACATTGCAATCATAAAGAGATATAAATAAGCACTTCACTATGCCATTCATAACAGTGAATAAGTATTCTGTGAAATATAGCTTAAGAGACCCACACGGTGCACACACTTTCACCTTTACACACGTGGGACAAGGAGTCTCCGGAGATCACATAAGTAAAACCCACTTGACTAGCATAATGACATCTAGATTACAAGCATCATCATATGAATCTCAATCATGTAAGGCAGCTCATGAGATTATTGTATTGAAGTACATAGGAGAGAGATTAACCACATAGCTACCGGTACAGCCCCGAGCCTCGATGGAGAACTACTCCCTCCTCATGGGAGACAGCAGCGTTGATGGAGATGGCGGTGATGTCGATGGAGAAGCCTTCCGGGGCACTTCCCCGTCCCGGCGGCGTGCCAGAACAGAGACTCCCGTCCCCCGGATCTTGGCTTCGCGATGGCGGCGGCTCCGGAAGGTTTTCTCTGGTTTCGTCGAACGTGTCGAGGTTTTTAGGTCGTGGACCTTTATATAGGCGAAGAGGCGGAGTCGGAGGGTCGACGAGGCTACGACACACTAGGGGGCGCGCCCCCTAGGGCCGCGCCGGCTCGTCATCCGGAGGCCCGGTGGCCCCCTCCGGCCTCTCTCGGGTGTTCCGGAAGCTTCGCGTGATCCTAAGATGCTCGGGCGTTGATTTCGTCCAATTCCGAGAATATTTCCTTACTAGGATTTCCGGAACCAAAAACAGCGAGAAAACGGAACCGGCCCTTCGGCATCTCGTCAATAGGTTAGTTCCGGAAAACGCATAAATATGACATAAAGTATGCATAAAACATGTAGATATCATCAATAATGTGGCATGGAACATAAGAAATTATCGATACGTCGGAGACGTATCAGTAAGCATATTCAATATCAGGTAAACATTCTTCCCATAATTTTAAGTTCTTCTTCAAAACAACCCGCAAAGATAGTAGACAATGTTCTATTTACTACTTCAGTTTGTCCATCAGTTTGGGGATGACATGTAGTACTAAACAGCAATTTAGTCCCCAACTTAGCCCATAAACATCTCCAAAAGTGGCTAAGAAACTTAGTATCACGATCAGAAACAATAGTATTTGGCACACCATGTAAATGAACAATTTCGCGAAAGAACAAATCAGCAACATGCGTAGCATCATCAGTCTTGTGACATGGAATAAAGTGTGCCATCTTAGAAAACTGGTCCACAACAACAAAGATACTATCCCTCCCCTTCTGTGTACGAGACAATCCCAAAACGAAATCCATAGAAATATCCTCCCAAGGTACACTAGGAACAGGAAGAGGCATATATAAACCATGTGGATTAAGTCGGGACTTAGCTTTTTGACATGTAGTGCAGAGTGCCACAAATCTCTCAATATCTTGATGCATACGTGGCCAAAAGAAGTGTGCAACAAGTACATCCTCCATCTTCTTCACACCAAAGTGAAGGACCAATCCTCCTCCATGCGCCTCCTGCAACAACAAAAGACGAACGGAACTATCTGAGATGCATAGCTTATCTGGGATGCATAGCTTGTTAGCACGGAACACAAGTCCATCACCGAGGACGAATTTGTTCCATGTTCCACCATCTCTACAATTCAAGCAACACATCTTTAAAATCAGCATCATGCAAGTATTGTTCCTTTATAGTTTCTAATCCAAAAATCTTGAAGTCAAGTTGAGATAGCATAGCATAACGACGCGACAAAGCATCAGCAATAACATTATCTTTACCCTTTTTGTGTTTGATAACATAAGGAAAAGACTCAATAAATTCAACCCACTTTGCATGGCGACGATTCAACTCAGCTTGACTACGAATATGCTTCAAAGATTCATGATCGAATGTATAACAAATTATTTAGGCCATTAATAATGTTGCCAAGTTTCTAATGTCCGAACCAGCGCATATAATTCTTTATCATAAGTAGAATAGTTCAGACTAGGCCCACTCAATTTCTCACTAAAATATGTAACAGGTTTGCGCTCTTGTAATAACACACCTCCCAAACAAATTCCACTAACATCACATTCAAGCTCAAAAGTCTTATTGAAATCAGGAAGTTGGAGTAATGGAGCATGTGTTAACTTATCTTTCAGTATCGTGAAGGCTTCTTGTTATGCAGCGCCCCACACAAAGGGCACATCCTTCTTAGTAAGCTCATTCAGCGGTGCAGCAATGGATCCAAAATATTTCACAAATCCCCTATAGAAACCAGCGAGGCCAAGAAAACTCCTCACTTGTGTGACCGACTTTGGATGTGGCCGACTCTCAATTGCCTCAATCTTGGCTGGATCAACTTCAATGCCCTTGATAGATGCTGGACCGCCGAGTGCCTCCTCTGCGATCAAGAACCCGAGTCGATGCGGCACTTGATGCTGGAATGCCCCTTCACCAGGCAGGTGTGGCATGAGATTCTTGCCTGGCTCAGAATGACAGTCATGCCACCTGATGGCGATCTATCCCTCATGGAATGGTGGCACAAAGCAAAGCATGACACCCCTAGCCCCATGCACAAGGGACTTGCCACCACCACTCTTCTAATCCCCTAGATGACTTGGAAGCATAGAAATGGTTGTGTCTTCAAAGGCGCTCACCCATCTGTCCACTCCCTAGTGTCTAGGATCAAAGAGGAAAGCAGGCTCTGGGCGCGAGCGGGGCGCAAGGGCTTAGAGTAGTCTTGCCTCCCACCTGGGACGTGCACTGATCCTTTTTTGGCCTTTTCCTGTGTTTTGCCTCCTAGGAGGATGTAACCCAAACTCTTCCTTTTCAATGAAATGAAACGCAAAGGTCCTTTGCATTTTCTCGAAAAAAAACTTCAATACCCTGCACAGTAACAACACAGCCAAGAAATGCAACTCGATTGGTGCAAAAGGTGCACTTCTCAAGATTACCATACAAACGTGCATCACGTAAAGCATTGAAAACAACACGTAAATGATCCAAATGATCCTCCAAAGATTGGCTATAAATCAGAATATCATCAAAGTACACCACCACAAAACATCCAATAAAAGCACGTAAAACTTCGTTCATCAGTCTCATGAAAGTACTAGGAGCATTAGTTAAACCAAAAGGCATTACTAACCACTCATATAAACCGAACTTAGTTTTAAACGTTGTTTTCCATTCATCTCCTAATTGCATACGAATCTGGTGGTAACCACTACGCAAATCAACTTTAGAGAACATAATAGAAGCACTCAACTCATCAAGCATATCATCCAAACATGGTATAGGGTGATGGTATCGAATGGTAATATTACTGATAGCTCTACAATCAGTAGACATGCGCGAAGAACCATATTTCTTAGGTACCAAAATAATAGGAACAACACATGGACTATGAGACTCACGAATATAACCTTTATCTTGTAGAACCTGAATTTGTTGCTAAATCTCTTTGGTCTCTCCAGGATTGGTACGATATGGCACACGGTTGGGCAGCAAAGCTCCTGGAATCAAGTCAATATGGTGTTCTATCCCACGAATAGGTGGGAGTCTAGGTGGAACATCTTGTGGGAACACATCAATGAATTCCTGCAAAAGGTTAGCAATCGCAGGTCGCAAAGAAGGAGGCATATCCACAAATGAAAACAGAACTTCTTTGCAAATAATAGCATAGCATGGAGTAGTGTTCACATCAAGTTCAGCAATATCAAATTTGCTAGCAAGCAAACAAGGATTTTTCAAATTAATTTCAGTAGCATGGTTTGAATCAGATTTAGTATTAGTCTTATGTGGCACAAAATCTGCAACAATAATCTGATTTTCACTCTTATGTTTCTCCCCGTTTTTTACTCTTGTAGCTCTAGCAAGATCATCTTTTAATATTTGTTCAGGAGTCATAGGTTTGAGACCAATTTTCCTTCCATCATGCATAAGAGAATAGTGATTAGTTTTACCATTATGAACAGATTCTATATCAAATTGCCAAGGTCTACCAAGTAATAAAGAACAAGCTTGCATAGGTACAACATCACAATCAACAAAATCAGAATATGTACCAATAGTAAAATGCACACGTGTAGTTCTTGTTACCTTGAGCTTCCGAGAGCTCTCAAACCATTGAATGTAATATGGATGTGTGCGATGTCTCGTAGGTAGAGAAAGCTTCTCCACCATGTCAATGCTATCCAGATTATTGCAGCTCCCTCAATCAATGATGGTCCGTATAGCTCGCTCTTTTACAACGCCTCTTGTTTGAAACAGGTTGTGGTGTTAATCATGCTCAGATTTGCTCAATTGCACGCTCAACACACGTTGTGCAACTAAGCTCATGTACTGATCAGCAGTGTCAGCTTTCATTACCTCCATCTGTCTCTCAGAATCAGAATTGGCTCCATCACATGCAGCAATAAGGCCCATGTATCGTCATCAAAGTCACTTGCAGAATCATATTCTCCATCTTCACGCACCAACATCACACGCTTGGTTTTGCATTCTCTTTCTATGTGACCAAATCCCAAGCATTTGCGACATTGAATGTCGTGCGTCTTCCCCGTGGAGGCCATGGAAGATGAACTCCGAGGAGGACCAGCAGATGGTGGTGGAGTAGCAGCAGGTGGCGCTCGTGATGCAGGCGCGGTGTACTTGGAGGTAGTAGGCGCTGGTGCAACACCACGAGATGGTGGGGCTGATTGTCGTGGAGACCATGATGATGTACGACCTGCATAAATATTAGCTCTTCTCCATGGTGGTTGGCGATCCTGCACTTCACGTTCAGCTTTGCAAACAAGATGAAACAAGCGAGTAATAGTGTTGTACACCTTATAATCTAAAATATGCTGAATCTCTTTATTCAAACCACCAAAGAAATGTGCAAGCATAGCTTCATTATCCTCTACAATACCACAGCGAATCATGCCAGTTTGCAATTCTTGATAATAGTCTTCTACAGAATTTTTTCCTTGTTCTAATCGAGACATTTTTTTAAGCAAATCATGTTGATAATGTGGAGGAAAAAAACAAGTACGCATAACAAGTTTTAAACCAATCCAAGTAGTAGGAATATTAGCATGATGTACTCTACAATGCTCAGACCACCAAACAGATGCATAATATGTGAACTCACAAGTAGCAGCACTAACACACAAATGATCAGGATAGCATAAACATGCAAAACATTGTTCTACTTCCAATTACCATGTAAGATATGCATCAGGAAATGGTGGAGTATTCAATTTAAGTTTAGCAACATGATCATCATGAGGTACCGGGCGTGGAGGTGGCCGAGCGTTGCGGTTCAATTGTCGTGGACGACCAGGTGCAGGTTGTTCGACCTCCTCGCCGTCCAGCACGTTCTCATCTACCAGCTCGTCCTCCCCTTCATAATCCTCGTATCCTTCATCAGAAGGCGCGGTCGCGTGCGGCCGCCGCAGCAGAGAGCGGTACCCGCAGGAACCTCCGCACGAGGAACACGGCATGCACGACATCGCACGTTGTCGCGAGGCTGCGGTAATCGAGCCAACAC
>NC_061509.1:115939747-115972028 GCF_022539505.1 Lolium rigidum
GAAGATTGAGTTTCAGCGGTTGCTTTCAACTTATAACATGTATATCTCATGGATATTGTCAATGTAAAGTAATATAACAGGTGCAATATGCAAGTATGTAGGAATCAATGCACAGTTCACACAAGTGTTTGCTTCTTGAGGTGGAAAGAAGTGGGTAAACTGACTCAACAATAAAGTAAAAGAAAGGCCCTTCGCAGAGGAAAGCATCGATTGCTATATTTGTGCTAGAGCTTTTATTTTGAAAACAAGAAACAATTTTGTCAACGGTAGTAATAAAGCATATGTGTTATGTAAATTATATCTTACAAGTTGCAAGCCTCATGCATAGTGTACTAATAGTGCCCGCACCTTGTCCTAATTAGCTTGGGTTAACACGGATTATCATTGCATAACATATGTTTCAACCAAGTGTCACAAAGGGGTACCTCTATGCCGCCTGTACAAGGGTCTAAGGAGAAAGTTCGCATTGGATTTCTCGCTTTTGATCATTCTTCAACTCGGACACCCATACTCGGGACAACATAGACAACGGATAATGGACTCCTCTTTTAATGCTTAAGCATTCAACAACAGATAATATTCTCATAAGAGATTGAGGTTTTATGTCCAAACTGAAACTTCCACCATGATTCATGGCTTTAGTTAGCGGCCCAATGTTCTTCTCTAACAGTATGCATACTCAAACCATTTGATTGTGAAAACCGCCCTTACTTCAGACAAGACGAACATGCATAGCAACTCACATGATATTCAACAAAGAGTTGATGGCGTCCCCAGGAACATGGTTATCGCACAACAAACAACTTAATAAGAGATAAAGTGCATAAGTACATATTCAATACCACAATAGTTTTTAAGCTATTTGTCCCATGAGCTATATATTGCAAAGGTAAAGAATGGAAATTTTAAAGGTATCACTCAAGCAATTTACTTTGGAATGGCGGAGAAATACCATGTAGTAGGTAGGTATGGTGGACACAAATGGCATAGTGGTTGGCTCAAGGATTTTGGATGCATGAGAAGTATTCCCTCTCGATACAAGGTTTAGGCTAGCAAGGTTATTTGAAACAAACACAAGGATGAACCGGTGCAGCAAAACTCACATAAAAGACATATTGTAAATATTATAAGACTCTACACCGTCTTCCTTGTTGTTCAAAACTCAATACTAGAAATTATCTAGACTTTAGAGAGACCAATTATGCAAACCAGATTGTAGCAAGCTCTATGTATTTTTTCATTAATGGGTGCAAAGTATATGATGCAAGAGCTTAAACATGAGCACAACAATTGCCAAGTATCAAATTATCCAAGACATTTTATCAATTACTACATGTAGCATTTTCCGTTTCCAACCATATAACAATTAACGAAGCGGTTTCAACCTTCGCCATGAACATTAAAAGCTAAGAACACATGTGTTCATATGAACCAGCGGAGCGTGTCTCTCTCCCACACAAGTATTTATTCAAACAAAAACAAAAACAAAAACAAACAGACGCTCCAAGTAAAGTACATAAGATGTGACCGAATAAAAATATAGTTTCAAGAGAAGGAACCTGATAAGTTGTCGATGAAGAAGGGGATGCCTTGGGCATCCCCAAGCTTAGACGCTTGGGTCTTCTTGAAATATGCAGGGATGAACCACGGGGGCATCCCCAAGCTTAGACTTTTCACTCTTCTTGATCATAGTATATCATCCTCCTCTCTTGACCCTTGAAAACTCCCTCCACACCAAACTCGAAACAAACTCATTAGAGGGTTAGTGTATAATTAAAAATTCACATGTTCAGAGGTGACACAATCATTCTTAACACTTCTGGACATTGCCCCAAGCTACTGGAAGTCAATGGAACAAAGAAATCCATCCAACACAGCAAAAGAGGCAATGCGAAATAAAAGGTAGAATCTGTCAAAACAGAACAGTCCGTAAAGACGAATTTTAAAGTGGCACCAGACTTGCTCAGATGAAAATTCCCAAATTGAATGAAAGTTGCATACATATCTGAGGATCACGCACGTAAATTGGCAGATTTTTCTGAGTTACCTACAGAGAATTAGGCCCAGATTCGTGATGCATGCAATCTGTTTCTGCGCAGTAATCCAAATCTAGTATCAACCCTACTATCAAAGACTTTACTTGGCACAACAATGCAATAAAATAAGATAAGGACAGGTTGCTACAGTAGTAACAACTTCCAAGACTCAAATACAAAATAAAAGTACTGTAGCAAAATAAACACATGGGTTATCTCCCAAGAAGTGCTTTCTTTATAGCCATTAAGATGGGCTCAGTAATTTTAATGATGCACTCGTAAGAAATAAGAGTTGAAGCAAAAGAGAGCATCAAGAAGCAAATTCAAAACACATTTAAGTCTAACATGCTTCCTATGCATAGGAATCTTGTAAATAAACAAGTTCATGAAGAGCAAAGTAACAAGCATAGGAAGATAAAACCAGAACTTCAAAAATTTCAGCATATAGAGAGGTGTTTTAGTAACATGAAAATTTCTACAACCATATTTTCCTCTCTCATAATAATTTTCAGAGGCATCATGAACAAACTCAACAATATAAGTATCACATAAAGCATCTTTATTCACATGCATAAAAGTATCATTACCCTCCACATAAGCATAGTCAATTTTATTAGATGTAGTGGGAGCAAATTCAACAAAGTAGCTATCATTATTATTCTCATCATCAAATATAGGAGGCATATTGTAATCATAATTAAACTTATCCTCCATAGTAGGCGGCACCAAAAGACCAATATCATTATAATCATCATAAATAGGAGGCAAAGTATCATCAAAGTAAATTTTCTCCTCAATGCTTGGGGGACTAAAAATATCATGCTCATCAAAGCCAGCTTCCCCAAGCTTAGAATTTTCCATATCATTAGCAACAATGGTGTTCAAAGCGTTCATACTAATATGTTCCATAGGTTTTTAAATTTTCGCATCAAACCATCCATGTCTTAAATCAGGAAATAGAATAAGAAGCTCATTGTTGTCCATTATGCCTAACTAGTGTAAACAAGAAACAAAAAGATGCAATTTGCAGGATCTAAAGGAAATAGCTTCGAGCACACACACGACGGCAACAAAAAATTACTTTACCTGGGACCGGAGTATGAGAGCCTTTTACCTTTCCTCCCCGACAACGGCGCCAGAAAATAGCTTGATGTCTACGGGTGCTTCTATTCTTGTAGACAGTGTTGGGCCTCCAAGAGCAGAGGTTTGTAGAACAACAGCAAGTTTCCCTTCAGTGGATCACCCAAGGTTTATCGAACTCAGGGAGGAAGAGGTCAAATATATCCCTCTCATGCAACCCTGCAACCACAAAGCAAGAAGTCTCTTGTGTCCCCAACACACCTAATAGGTGCACTAGTTCGGCGAAGAGATAGTGAAATACAAGTGGTATGAATGAATATGAGTAGTAGTACGGCGCCAGAAAAGTGCTTGCTGGCGTGCAGTTGATGGTAGTAATATTGCAGGAAGTAAACATGCAATAAAACAGTAAACAAGCAGCGATAGCAGTATTTAGGAACAAGTCCTAGGGATCATACTTTCACTAGTGGACACTCTCAACATTGATCACATAACAGAATAAATAAATAGATGCTAGACTCTACACCCTCTTGTTGGATGATGAACACCACTAACTGTGTGGGATTACATGAACCCTCAATGCCAGAGTTAACAAGCTCCACAATATTCAATGTTCATATTTAAATAACCTTAGAGTGCATGACAGATCAACATAACCAAACCAAGTACTAACATAGCATGCACACTGTCACCTTCACACTACGAAAGGAGGAATAGATCACATCAATACTATCATAGCAATAGTTAACTTCATAATCTACAAGAGATCACAATCATAGCCTACGCCAAGTACTACACGATGCACACACTGTCACCATTACACCGTGCGGGAGGAATAAACTACTTTAATAACATCACTAGAGTAGCACACAGATAAATTGTGATACAAAACACATTGCAATCATAAAGAGATATAAATAAGCACTTCACTATGCCATTCATAACAGTGAATAAGTATTCTGTGAAATATAGCTTAAGAGACCCACACGGTGCACACACTTTCACCTTTACACACGTGGGACAAGGAGTCTCCGGAGATCACATAAGTAAAACCCACTTGACTAGCATAATAACATCTAGATTACAAGCATCATCATATGAATCTCAATCATGTAAGGCAGCTCATGAGATTATTGTATTGAAGTACATAGGAGAGAGATTAACCACATAGCTACCGGTACAGCCCCGAGCCTCGATGGAGAACTACTCCCTCCTCATGGGAGACAGCAGTGTTGATGGAGATGGCGGTGATGTCGATGGAGAAGCCTTCCGGGGGCACTTCCCCATCCCGGCGGCGTGCCGGAACAGAGACTCCTGTCGCCCGGATCTTGGCTTCGCGATGGCGGCGGCTCCGGAAGGTTTTCTCTGGTTTCGTCGAACGTGTCGAGGTTTTTAGGTCAGGGACCTTTATATAGGCGAAGAGGCGGAGTCGGAGGGTCGACGAGGCGACGACACACTAGGGGGGCGCGCCCCCCTAGGGCCGCGCCGGCCTGTCATCTGGAGGCCCAGTGGCCCCCCTCTGGCCTCTCTCGGGTGTTCTGGAAGCTTCGCGTGATCCTAAGATGCTGGGCGTTGATTTCGTCCGATTCCGAGAATATTTCCTTACTAGGATTTCTGGAACCAAAAACAGCAGAAAACAATAGGTTAGTTCCGGAAAACGCATAAATATGACATAAAGTATGCATAAAACATGTAGATATCATCAATAATGTGGCATGGAACATAAGAAATTATCGATACGTCGGAGACGTATCAGTAAGCATATTCAATATCAGGTAAACATTCTTCCCATAATTTTAAGTTCTTCTTCAAAACAACCCGCAGCATAGTAGACAATGTTCTATTTACTACTTCAGTTTGTCCATCAGTTTGGGGATGACATGTAGTACTAAACAGCAATTTAGTCCCCAACTTAGCCCATAAACATCTCCAAAAGTGGCTAAGAAACTTAGTATCACGATCATAAACAATAGTATTTGGCACACCATGTAAATGAACAATTTCGCGAAAGAACAAATCAGCAACATGTGTAGCATCATCAGTCTTGTGACATGGAATAAAGTGTGCCATCTTAGAAAACTCGGTCCACAACAACAAAGATACTATCCCTCCCCTTCTGTGTACGAGACAATCCCAAAACGAAATCCATAGAAATATCCTCCCAAGGTACACTAGGAACAGGAAGAGGCATATATAAACCATGTGGATTAAGTCGGGACTTAGCTTTTTGACATGTAGTGCAGAGTGCCACAAATCTCTCAATATCTTGATGCATACGTGGCCAAAAGAAGTGTGCAACAAGTACATCCTCCATCTTCTTCACACCAAAGTGAAGGACCAATCCTCCTCCATGCGCCTCCTGCAACAACAAAAGACGAACGGAACTATCTGAGATGCATAGCTTATCTGGGATGCATAGCTTGTTAGCACGGAACACAAGTCCATCACTGAGGACGAATTTGTTCCATGTTCCACCATCTCTACAATTCAGCAACACATCTTTAAAATCAGCATCGTGCAAGTATTGTTCCTTTATAGTTTCTAATCCAAAAATCTTGAAGTCAAGTTGAGATAGCATAGCATAACGACGCGACAAAGCATCAGCAATAACATTATCTTTACCCTTTTTGTGTTTGATAACATAAGGAAAAGACTCAATAAATTCAACCCACTTTGCATGGCGACGATTCAACTCAGCTTGACTACGAATATGCTTCAAAGATTCATGATCAGAATGTATAACAAATTATTTAGGCCATTAATAATGTTGCCAAGTTTCTAATGTCCGAACCAGCGCATATAATTCTTTATCATAAGTAGAATAGTTCAGACTAGGCCCACTCAATTTCTCACTAAAATATGTAACAGGTTTGCGCTCTTGTAATAACACACCTCCCAAGCAAATTCCACTAACATCACATTCAAGCTCAAAAGTCTTATTGAAATCAGGAAGTTGGAGTAATGGAGCATGTGTTAACTTATCTTTCGACATCGTGAAGGCTTCTTGTTATGCAGACGCCCACACAAAGGGCACATCCTTCTTAGTAAGCTCATTCAGCGGTGCAGCAATGGATCCAAAATATTTCACAAATCCCCTATAGAAACCAGCGAGGCCAAGAAAACTCCTCACTTGTGTGACCGACTTTGGATGTGGCCGACTCTCAATTGCCTCAATCTTGGCTGGATCAACTTCAATGCCCTTGATAGATGCTGGACCGCCGAGTGCCTCCTCTGCGATCAAGAACTCGAGTCGATGGGGCACTTGATGCTGGAATGCCCCTTCACCAGGCAGGTGTGGCATGAGATTCTTGCCTGGCTCAGAATGACAGTCATGCCACCTGATGGCGATCTATCCCTCATGGAATGGTGGCACAAAGCAAAGCATGACACCCCTAGCCCCATGCACAAGGGACTTGCCACCACCACTCTTCTGATCCCCTAGATCACTTGGAAGCATAGAAATGGTTGTGTCTTCAAAGGCGCTCACCCATCTGTCCACTCCCTAGTGTCTAGGATCAAAGAGGAAAGCGAGCTCGGGCGCGAGCGGGGCGCAAGGGCTTAGAGTAGTCTTGCCTCCCACCCGGGACGTGCACTGATCCTTTTTTGGCCTTTTCCTGTGTTTTGCCTCCTAGGAGGATGTAACCCAAACTCTTCCTTTTCAATGAAATGAAACGCAAAGGTCCTTTGCATTTTCTCGAAAAAAAAACTTCAATACCCTGCACAGTAACAACACAGCCAAGAAATGCAACTCGATTGGTGCAAAAGGTGCACTTCTCAAGATTACCATACAAACGTGCATCACGTAAAGCATTGAAAACAACACGTAAATGATCCAAATGATCCTCCAAAGATTGGCTATAAATCAGAATATCATCAAAGTACACCACCACAAAACATCCAATAAAAGCACGTAAAACTTCATTCATCAGTCTCATGAAAGTACTAGGAGCATTAGTTAAACCAAAAGGCATTACTAACCACTCATATAAACTTAACTTAGTTTTAAACGCTGTTTTCCATTCATCTCCTAATTGCATACGAATCTGGTGGTAACCACTACGCAAATCAACTTTAGAGAACATAATAGAAGCACTCAACTCATCAAGCATATCATCCAAACATGGTATAGGGTGATGGTATCGAATGGTAATATTACTGATAGCTCTACAATCAGTAGACATGCGCGAAGAACCATATTTCTTAGGTACCAAAATAATAGGAACAACACATGGACTATGAGACTCACGAATATAACCTTTATCTTGTAGAACCTGAATTTGTTGCTAAATCTCTTTGGTCTCTCTAGGATTGGTACGATATGGCACACGGTTGGGCAGCAAAGCTCCTGGAATCAAGTCAATATGGTGTTCTATCCCACGAATAGGTGGGAGTCTAGGTGGAACATCTTGTGGGAACACATCAATGAATTCCCGCAAAAGGTTAGCAATCGCAGGTCGCAAAGAAGGAGGCATATCCACAAATGAAAACAGAACTTCTTTGCAAATAATAGCATAGCATGGAGTAGTGTTCACATCAAGTTCAGCAATATCAAATTTGCTAGCAAGCAAACAAGGATTTTTCAAATTAATTTCAGTAGCATGGTTTGAATCAGATTTAGTATTAGTCTTATGTGGCACAAAATCTGCAACAATAATCTGATTTTCACTCTTATGTTTCTCCCCGTTTTTTACTCTTGTAGCTCTAGCAAGATCATCTTTTAATATTTGTTCAGGAGTCATAGGTTTGAGACCAATTTTCTTTCCATCATGCATAAGAGAATAGTGATTAGTTTTACCATTATGAACAGATTCTATATAAAATTGCCAAGGTCTACCAAGTAACAAAGAACAAGCTTGCATAGATACAACATCACAATCAACAAAATCAGAATATGTACCAATAGTAAAATGCACACGTGTAGTTCTTGTTACCTTGAGCTTCCGGGAGCTCTCAAACCATTGAATGTAATATGGATGTGTGCGATGTCTCGTAGGTAGAGAAAGCTTCTCCACCATGTCAATGCTATCCAGATTATTGCAGCTCCCTCAATCAATGATGGTCCGTATAGCTCGCTCTTTTACAACGCCTCTTGTTTGAAACAGGTTGTGGTGTTAATCATGCTCAGATTTGCTCAATTGCACGCTCAACACACGTTGTGCAACTAAGCTCATGTACTGATCAGCAGTGTCAGCTTTCATTACCTCCATCTGTCTCTCAGAATCAGAATTGGCTCCATCACATGCAGCAATAAGGCCCATGTATCGTCATCAAAGTCACTTGCAGAATCATATTCTCCATCTTCACGCACCAACATCACACGCTTGGTTTTGCATTCTCTTTCTATGTGACCAAATCCCAAGCATTTGCGACATTGAATGTCGTGCGTCTTCCCCGTGGAGGCCATGGAAGATGAACTCCGAGGAGGACCAGCAGATGGTGGTGGAGTAGCAGCAGGTGGCGCTCGTGATGCAGGCGCGGTGTACTTGGAGGTAGTAGGCGCTGGTGCAACACCACGAGATGGTGGGGCTGATTGTCGTGGAGACCATGATGATGTACGACCTGCATAAATATTAGCTCTTCTCCATGGTGGTTGGCGATCCTGCACTTCACGTTCAGCTTTGCAAACAAGATGAAACAAGCGAGTAATAGTGTTGTACACCTTATAATCTAAAATATGCTGAATCTCTTTATTCAAACCACCAAAGAAATGTGCAAGCATAGCTTCATTATCCTCTACAATACCACAGCGAATCATGCCAGTTTGCAATTCTTGATAATAGTCTTCTACGTAATTTTTTCCTTGTTCTAATCGAGACATTTTTTTAAGCAAATCATGTTGATAATGTGGAGGAAAAAAACAAGTACGCATAACAAGTTTTAAACCAATCCAAGTAGTAGGAATATTAGCATGATGTACTCTACAATGCTCAGACCACCAAACGGATGCATAATATGTGAACTCACAAGTAGCAAGCACTAACACACAAATGATCGAGATAGCATAAACATGCAAAACATTGTTCTACTTCCAATTACCATGTAAGATATGCATCAGGAAATGGTGGAGTATTCAATTTAAGTTTAGCAACATGATCATCATGAGGTACCGGGCGTGGAGGTGGCCGAGCGTTGCGGTTCAATTGTCGTGGACGACCAGGTGCAGGTTGTTCGACCTCCTCGCCGTCCAGCACGTTCTCATCTACCAGCTCGTCCTCCCCTTCATAATCCTCGTATCCTTCATCAGAAGGCGCGTCAGGTGCGGCTGCTGCAGCAGGAGCGGTACCCGCAGGAACCTCCGCACGAGGAACACGGCATGCACGACATCGCACGTTGTCGCGAGGCTGCGGTAATCGAGCCAACACCTCCTGGAACTTGGCGTCGAGCTTGGAGGTCAAAGCTTCCTCGAGGCCATCCATCTTTTCCAGCGCGTCGTGAGTTTGGCGTCAACGTCACCAAGGCGCGCATCTACGTTGTGGGCATGCCCACCCAAAAGGTGGGTGAAGTGAGCATGCATCTCTGCATTCGTCATCTTATTCGGGTCAACGGTCACCGAATCTGTGCCTGTCATGGTTAGTATGCAACAAGCAACAATGTATATGCCTACAAACTACGAAATATGTTGGTTCACGCGTAATCCGTCAAGCAAAATACGAAGCTCTTACAAGTTCTTACCAAACAGGAGGAAAGCGATATGGCAAACAGCAAGGATCGGCGTCTCCAAAGATTGCCAAAGCGATTACCAGGTGTCGACACAGAGCACCTGGAGACAATATGTAGAGCTGTAGGCAGGCTAATATGGTAGCAAAAACAACAATTGTCAAAACAGCAATGCAATATTGAAAGTATGCTCAACAACGGTACTGTGCTGGTTCTAGGCTAGACCATACTAGAGACACGAGCCTAGAACACTAATGAGGTCACGGCGCGGCACACAAGCAACTAGCAGTGATGTGGCGAACCGAGATGCAAAATATCACTATGATGGCGGGTGTCTCAAACTGATTCCCGAGGTCCAAAAACAGTATAGCCTCAAGAAAAAAAATTGTCGAAATATCTAGAAAGTGCTCTAGAAAGCGTGCGGGCGCAAAAACAATGTCGCTATAACGGCCAGTGGCGAAAACTGATCTCCACGGTCGAAAACTAGTGTAGCCAGAAAAAAATTCGGAGGCGGTTCCAGACTCTTTTATTTCCTCTCCTTCACAATTCTTTAACGGCGGCCAAAACTTAGCTCACAGAAAAAAATTCTACAGCACAGATGAAATTAGAAGGCAACAGCTAAGAGGAAAAAACAATAAAACATAATTCAACAAGGACTCTGTCGCGGCAGAGAAACAACACGAATCTGTGTCTCGGTAGGAAACAAGGTATATGGCAGATGTATATGATGGTGGTGGAAATGATCTTGTGGGAGTATATGGCAATGGCGGAAGTATATATGGTGGGTGTAGATGGCTGTGACGGAAGTATATGGTGATGATCTGCGAGCGTTGCGAGTATGCGGCGGCGGCGTAACTACTATGACCAGAACTCGAAACTCTAAAGGAACTAGATGCTAAGACCAGCAACTCGACACGAAGATGCATACACAAATTTAACTATGCAAAACTGAGAAGACAATGCAAGGCGTGGCAGGGGCTATGGGACAGATGATCGAAACCTAATATATTTTTGGTTTTTTCATGGGTTTATGGGTATGATGGAAGATGCAATCTACACTACGAAAACTGTAAAATCTCACCGAGCAACCTGAAATATGATACCACTTGATAGGGCAAAGGTGGCCGATCTTTCAATGAGATGGTGATAACATCGATTTGTTGGTGGAGTTCGTGCTTGACGATCCGACTACACGTGCAAAGCTCGTGCGCCAATGCAATCGCTACGACAATCTCCGGGAGTTACTGAACTTGCGGATGCACGATCAGCCTGACCACCGAGGGTCTTAATTCCTACCTGAAATCGAGAACAAGTAAGGACTAATAATGCAATCAGAATATTGCGGATGAAAGATGAAAACTTTATAGAATATGGTGGGATTCCTAATAGTCGGTCTTGTTCTGGGCGCTGGCCTCAAAAGAAGTACACGAGAGTTGCAGCAATGGCTAACTTTTAATCTAATCAAAATCCAAATCTAAACATGACGGCGATGGGGGTATTTAAGGGAGGAAAATGTGGGGTTTCGGTCAGCCATGCCTATGGTGGCCGAACCAAACCCTAGAAGGCCTTTCCCCTTTAATACGGATTGTAAAAAGTGGCCGACTTAATTCCTCGCGGAAAATTACATGGGCCTGGCCCAAAACTAATGGTGTCGCAGCACCATGTACTCATATGGATGAAATTATGAAGTGGAAAACTCTATATTTCATCCATGTCTTCATCACCAATTATGGTGGCTTCAAAGTTCTGAAATCTCCACTCGCAGCGTCCTCTTCAACCCTCACATGTTTGCTACCATCTCCTCCATGTGTGATCATGCTCCAATCCTTGTCCTTCTCATCGATGCTAGGTTCATCATTCCTAAGAGTAACAAACACATCTGATTTAGGCAAGCATCATATTCTCATGTATGTGAGGAATAGTTCCAAGAAACGAAAGTACATGATAGTTAAGTTGTTTGGCACGAGCTCGAGTGATTGGTCCTATTATTTGTATGGTTGTAGGTACAGCGGTTGTATCAACAGATGGGATGTCCTCATCATCACCTCTCATCTCACTATTGACAGTAGCTTCCTTAGCCATCGAAAAAGCCTTTGCATTGTCCGCAATTACTTTGCTAGGAGTCATTGGGCGTATTGATACGGGGTGGCCTTTGGACACCGCCTCCTCAAGACCGACAAGCCCTCCTCGTGGTCCAATGACACGAGCTCGAGCCCAAGCCCTACGCCAAGAGGTGAATTCGCTCCTCTCCATGTATGCTTTTGACACTCCTTTGGATGGCTTGCTACTTCATGCCAATACCCTATGTTCAATCGGGTACATCGACCAAGAAGCGAGCCATGAAGACAAAGCCAATGGAGAGAGAGCCGGAAATGAAGAAGATGGAGCTACAGCCGCCTCAGCTCGGAACTTCCGCCCTCCGAGACCGGAACTTCCGCCGCATGCCTCCCGTATGCTCTCCGGATGCTTCCCAGCGCCTGCGAAACAGGGTCCAGCCGGAACTTCCGCCCCCAAGGACCGGAACTTCCGCCCACCGGAACTTCCGCCCAAGTTGCGCCCAAGTTCCGAAAGTCGTCGAAAACCTTCATCGGATGTTACTCGCGGGACAATGGACGACTTTCGGAACAAGGCCGGAACTTGGCCGAACTTCCGCCCCGACCGGAACTTCCGCCCTCCGGACCGGAACTTCCGCCTCGACCGGAACTTCCGCCCAAGATGACCGGAACTTCCGCCCCATCGAACTTCAGCACATCAAGCACTTTTAGTTGTAACTTATCACTTCGCCCCACCTACTATATATAGCCTAGTTGGCTCAGATCTGAGATTAGACTTGATGTGAAATTAAACCTGAGCTTAGCTCACCCTTGTGGGAACCCTACCTAGATCTATGATCTTGTACCCACCCGGCTCCTTATCGACTTGTCAAGATCTCTTTGGTGACTTCTACCGTTTGTTTGATCTTTTGCTTGCACTTCTACCTATTTAGTCTTTTGCTTGCACTTCTATCAACCTTCCGGTCTTTTCACCCTTCTAGATCTTGCGAGCTTCGATTTGTCGATCTCTTTGCGGGACTTCTACCGGAAGGTCTTTTCTCGCAACCTCTATCAAGTAGGTGTATCGGGCCTACGAGGGAAAACCGGCTTGTGTGCGTGTGTGTGTATTCCCACGATTCCCCCTCGCGTTCTTCGTGTTCATCGCGTTCATCCACCTACCCCCACGAGATCCACCCAAATCCGTGAAGATCGGGAACATCCAAGGACTTAGTCCACATCATATGGTATCAGCAGCTCTTAGGTTGCCACGGATTTGACCCCCACAGCCCCCAATTCCACCAATTTCGCCCAAAAATTTTCTCAAAAAATTTTCCCAAAAAATAGCCCCAAATTGGCCTTGGATCGATCTCGCGATTTGTTGAGTTTTTGGTGGTTTTGGTCCAATAGAAACTTGTCTTTGGTGTTGATCCGCAATTCCCCCACCTTCCCACAGCTTCTAGTGCCAATTTTTCCTCGAATTCGAAGGATTTCGGCCCGGATTTCCGCCCAAATCGACGAATAGCCCGCAGATCCGATTGCGACCGGAAGTTCCGCCCCGGCAGGACCGGAAGTTCCGCCCGGGACCGGAAGTTCCGCCCCTCAGGACCGGAAGTTCCACCTGGCCGAAATTTTGACAGCAACCTTCGTTTTTCGTTTTGGTACTAACCCCCTTGTGTTTGGACTTCGGTTTGTGTGCCATTTCAGCAACCACAAAGCTTCCGCAACATCGACAACGACGACGGCACCCCGAAGATCCAAGCGGTTCTTTTGACACCTCCACCATAGCAAGTACAAGGTCGTCGGCCACCATCATCAAGTGGTATAACTTGCTCCTAACTTGTAGCCTTAGCCTCTTTTGCGTACCTTTCCTATCGAGAGTGGCTTTCTAGTGTTGCGAAGCATTGCGCAAGCGTCCCGACCGTGAGGGTGTGCGTGTGTTGAGCAAAGCTACGAAGCAAGCTCGTGTGAAAAGATAAGCAAAAGAAGTGTGACATACTTACATAGATAGTAGCATCCTTGCATAGTGAGAAAAAGAAAGAAAATACAAAAAGAGAAAGAAAAAGAGTGTGGTGACACCTATACACAAAAGAGTCCAAAGCTTATAAGCAAAAGAGAGAAAAGAGAAGAGAGGCGTCTTGCGCAAATCTAGTTGCTTCTCAATTTTGCAACCAAGCCACGGTCTCTCTTGTGTTGGCGTGACACCGAGCTAGTAGTCTTCGCTAGGACCAATTTTGTTCGTGCTCATTTTCCAAGTCGCGCTAACCCCATTTTGTCCCACGCGTGTGTTCCTCCTTGTGTATGCCTTTTGTGATCACCGCCTTTGACTTGTGACTTTTGGATCTTACCCACTCTTGACAATAGACTTTTCGTTTGGTTCTTCCATTTGGCTTTCCACATCCATACCTAACACCATATAGAGTTTTTGTTTTGTGTGTGTGCATACATATCGTGATGCGGCCTAAGGCCACGTGGGTTGCCCGATCTCACGAATTGACCGAGGGAAAGGCGGGGGAGAGGAATAACACGAAGAACACGGCGATGAACACGATGAACACACGCAAACACACACCAACCCGATACAATTCGGTTTACTCCCGATAGCCCGAACCACTATCCCGATAGAATCTCTCAAGAGAGAGACACGCGGTAGAATCCTCGAGAGGAAGATCGGTATACGATCGGTAGAATCACACGAGTGAGAGACCGGTGGTTGAATCACGAGTGTGAGAGACTAATCATATAAGGAGTGCCTTGTACAATAGATTTGGGTAATCTAAGGAGGGGGTTTCCCTAATCCCAAAGGGATGGTGGAGGCATGAGCCTAATTCTCTCAAGTTCATTCCTAACCTAATGAAGGGGGAGGTGGGAGCCTATATATAGGGAGCCACCAAAGGAGGGGTAGTTTAGGCATACAAAGGGATAAAGGGTTCAGATTTGATGCTCTTTGCAGTGGGGCGTCAGGGCCAGCACAGGTAGGGCAATAGGGCCGGCGCAGGTAGGGCGGCAGTGCCGTCGTCCTCAGGCGTAGTGGCGGTGCGGCAGTGCCGGTCTTCCTGGCGCGTCTCCTTATCCTCGACGTTCTCTTCCATGCTTCCACGACCTCGGCCTTGAGTCCTCGAGCCTCCATGGTGTCATCCACTTCCTCCGTACTTGGCGATGTGTTCCTATCATGGTCATATGAAGGAGGATGAAGTAGCATACCATTCATGAGAGACAATTGTAGGCACGCATAAAGGAGAAGATTCACCTTTGCGTGACGTGTCGGCGTTGACGCACATGATGCGGTGGAGACCGAAGGTCGCCCCGTATCATCTCCCCCACTTGAAAAAGAGTCGTCCTCGACGATGAGTCTTCGTGAACGTGTAGAGGAGGTAGATGACACCAACGCTTGAATGTCCCTTCACTTGTCAAGAGCCCTATGAATAGCACAAGAAAAGCAAAGGAGCAATCAAAGCGTAGCCAAAGTTCAATGGATTTAGGAAGAGGGCGCAAGTAGAAGGAGGTCACCTTAACAAAGTGTCGGTGTGCTCTCATTGAGAGGTCTTGTGTAGTGGAAGTGTGCGGGCAAAACCACTCATTGGAGCTCACGTGTATCATGCTCTCAAGAGCTCTTTTGTCAACTCGTGCTCAATCGAGGTTGACATTGGAGTGTGGGTACCTACACACATGTTAGACAACAAGAACAATGTGTGTGCATGGTATATGAACACATCATCCATCATGATGCGCCATTTCTTTTGCACATCACCATTAGCGGTAAGCAAGATATTATAGTACACATGGTGAATATGCGGGGAAAACTTAGGAACATGCTCAACATGGATAGGTGCAAAGTCTCCAAAAGGTGAGAGAGCTATGGGGGCAATCTCATTCACAAGCATATGAACATCATTGCAAACCAAGCATTGGAAAGAGAAAGTATTCAACATTTTGGTTGCATTAATGGGAGAATATTGCAAGCATGTAGCACAAAACATGTTCAACATTTGATCATTGTTGTCGACAAACCTAGGGAAAGAGCAATTGTCCGGCAAGGTTGTCACAACACAAACATCATTATCAACATTGCAAGCAATACATGGGAAAGAAAATTGTTCGACATATTGCAAGCAATAGGATAGAAATCGAAACACTCATAGCATGGCATGGTCATGTTAGCACAAGCAATCAAGTCCACATGATCAACAGTGTTATCAAGCAAAGCATCACATGGGAAAAATGAAAGAAGCATATGACATAGCGTTTGTATCATCAAGATCATGCATGCACTCATCAATCTTCATGTCCACTAGTGGGATCATGGCATCATCAACACCCATATAGGTACCTTTGTAGTCCCGCTCATATGAGGTAGGTGTTGTGGAAGTGGTAGGCTCCATGTGGCCTCCATGTTCATCTTCAATCAAGCATGGTGTGATATCATCATCTTCATGCACCATGTACATCTTCTCCATGATCGGCGTCTCGTCATCCATGGAACCTAATGAGACACAAGGAAACACACTAGAGGTAGAGGGTAAGTTGTTAGAATTCGAAATGGCCTCACATGACCTATCAACTACCACTCTCATCTCACTTGGTGTATCACTCATGCTCTCGAAGTGGAGGCACTCATCAAGCTCACATATAGTGGAGTCGCTCATCTCACATATAGTGGAGTCGCTCATCTCACATATAGTGGAGTCCCTCATCACCATGGCAATGGCGTCGTCGATGTCCGAGCAACCTAGCAAAGAGGAAGACAACACAAGCGGAGTAGAGGTTAAGTTGTTAGAAATCGAAACATCCTCACTCGACTCATGGGGTGTATCACTCTTGCTCTCAAGGTGTTTGAAGTAATGCGTTGCACTCGGCTTTTTCTTGGGGTGTCATTTTGGCTTCTCGAGCATCTAGCTCGGCGAAGTATGCTCTCATCTCGGCTTGCTCTAGTGGGGTCATCATGTATATCTCACTAGGAAGGTGTATGTGTATGTGGTGGAAGGAAAGCTACACAAGTATCTCACCTATCAAGAAAGTATCGGAAAATGGTTCAAGTCAAGAGCAAACTCGAAATGTATCGGGGTTACTCACACACACACTCAAAGCACACGCAAAAGGCTAAGAAACACTATATGTGGTGGGTAAGGGGTGGATAGCAAACGAAAAAGATCAACGGAAAAGTATATTGTCAAATGTGGGTAAGATCCAAAGTCAAATGTCAAAAGTGGTGATCTATGTCAAGGAAACACGGAAACACACACAACGGAGAACAATGGGGTTAGCGCGACCAAGGAAGTGAGCAAGTGACAAAGATGGTCCTAACGAAGACTATATGCTCGATGTCACGCCAACACAAGAGAGACCGTAGCTTGGTTGCACAAGAAAGAAGCAACAAGATTTGCACAAATGTCACTCTTCTCTTTTCTCTCTTAGTGCTCACAAGCTTTGCACTTCTCGGTATCGGTGGACACACACTCTTTTTTTTTTTTTTTTTCCTTTTCACTTTTCACTTTTCTCTATGCTTAGAAGCTTTTTTTTTCTATGTATGTATATGTCACACTTTTTCTTCTTTTGTGTATCTTTCACACCGAGCTTGCTTCGGAGCTTCGCTCAACACAACGCACACACACAAACCCTCTCACGGTCGTGACACTTGTGCAATGCTTCGCAACACTCGGAAAGCCACTCTCAATGGGATAGGTACACAAAGAAAGAAACGGGGCTACAAGGGGTGAGGGGTGGCAAGTTATACCTATTGACGTTAGGCGGTGTCAAGCACACGAACTTGCGATGGCGAATTGGTGGTGTCGATGACGATGGCGAAGTTGCGCCGGAATCCGGGGTACCAACGGTGTCGTCGCGGTGTTGATGTAGGCGCGGAAGCAAAATAGACAACCGATGCACTCCAAAACGGAAACCGAGCAAATTATGTCAATGCCCGAAAAGTTGGGTCGAAACGAGCGGTCAAAAAATATGTTCCAAAAATCGTCAAAAATTAGGGATGGGCTATGTGGAGTATTTGGGGGATGCTGTTAAAATTTGGAGTCAAACGGGCTCCGGAAAGTTGTCAAAATTTGGGGCAAAAAGTGCAGTCAAAATTGGACGAAACTGGTCCAGAACCCGGTCAACCGGATTCCTGGCCGGACCATCCGGTTGCCGCCCGGTTTCGCTCCGGTCCGAGCTGATGTTAACCGGGTGGCCCGGTGTGCTGTCCGGTCGACCGGGCGGATCGAGCGCTGGGCGAGGGTAGTGCTTTGGAGAGTGCGGAATCGATCGAGCTAAATGCTGCAGCTGGAGCGAATTGGTGATGCGTGGTGGATGCTGCGCGGGTGATGGCCTTGGTCGGCGGTTGGTGTGAGCCAGGCGGGCTGCCGCCGAGCCGAATGAGGCTGGCCGCGCGCAGCCTCGGCTAGGAATGAGGCGTGGCCCGGGACTTGGTGCGGGCGCCGCAGCGCGGCAGTGTGGTGGTGCTCGGCAGCGCGGGAGGTCGCCCGACCCGGGAGAGCGGGCACGGAAGCGGAGCCTGGCGACGCGATGGGGCCGGATGCGCGGCGTGCCGAGCGGAGCGGCGGCGGCCTGGTGGAGTTGGCGCCGGTGTGGCCTCGGTGGTGCGCTCGCGGGCAGGTTGGGGCGGGCGCCGCTGTGGTTGTCCCCGCGCGCGTGGTAGCTTGGTGCCCGGCGGCGCGGGTGTAGCGAGCGGCGGCGTGGTGAAGCGCGAAGATGGATGGAGAGCGGAGCGTGGCGCAGGGCTTGCGCTTGGTGCCGCCGCGCGGCACGCGCGTGCGAGCCTCGGATCGAGCGGTGGTTGCCGACTAATTTGGAGTGAGCCCGGGCTCGCCGCGGCCTGGGATTTGCGAGGAGAGCCGAGGAAAGGCGGGGCCTGTCGCGAGGCGGGAGCCGGGGAGGGAGCGGCGGCCGGGCCAGCGAGGTGGGGGCGGCGGCCGGCGACGGGGTGGGCCGGGGCAGCGGCGGTGTGGTGGGGTGAGCCGGCGGCTTTCCCGGAGACGCGGGGATCGGGGCGAGCTGGTCGGGACAAGGTTGAAGACGACCTCGATGAACACCACGATGAACAGCTCACGGGTAGCCCCAAAAATTCTCAAATTGGAAGCAAAATTGATGGAATTAGATGGTAGAAATTGGGGGAAACATAGATCAACACAAACAACACCAGATCCGTGGATCAAAACCACAAAAAACGGAACAAATTCGGAGATCAAATTTCGAGCTATTTTTTGGGGCAAAATTTTGGAAACTTTTTTTGGGCGAAATTGGCGAAATTGGGGGGTCAAATTCGTGGCAACCTTTGCTCTGGTACCATACGATGCGGCCTAAGGCCACGTGGGTTGCCCGATCTCACGAATTGACCGAGGGAAAGGCGGGGGAGAGGAATAACACGAAGAACACGGCGATGAACACGATGAACACACGCAAACACACACCAACCCGATACAATTCGGTTTACTCCCGATAGCCCGAACCACTATCCCGATAGAATCTCTCAAGAGAGAGACACGCGGTAGAATCCCCGAGAGGAAGATCGGTATACGATCGGTAGAATCACACGAGTGAGAGACCGGTGGTTGAATCACGAGTGTGAGAGACTAATCATATAAGGAGTGCCTTGTACAATAGATTTGGGTAATCTAAGGAGGGGGTTTCCCTAATCCCAAAGGGATGGTGGAGGCATGAGCCTAATTCTCTCAAGTTCATTCCTAACCTAATGAAGGGGGAGGTGGGAGCCTATATATAGGGAGCCACCAAAGGAGGGGTAGTTTAGGCATACAAAGGGATAAAGGGTTCAGATTTGATGCTCTTTGCGGTGGGGCGTCGGGGCCAGCACAGGTAGGGCAATAGGGCCGGCGCAGTAGGGCGGCGGTGCCGTCGTCCTCGGCGTAGTGGCGGTGCGGCGGTGCCGGTCTTCCTGGCGCGTCTCCTTATCCTCGACGTTCTCTTCCATGCTTCCACGACCTCGGCCTTGAGTCCTCGAGCCTCCATGGTGTCATCCACTTCCTCCGTACTTGGCGATGTGTTCCTATCATGGTCATATGAAGGAGGATGAAGTAGCATACCATTCATGAGAGACAATTGTAGGCACGCATAAAGGAGAAGATTCACCTTTGCGTGACGTGTCGGCGTTGACGCACATGATGCGGTGGAGACCGAAGGTCGCCCCGTATCATATCGGTTATCCTTCGCCTTGACACACCTTTTCGATTTTGGTTTGCAAGTTTTGACACTTTTGGTAGTTTTTCCTAACCACCCACCACATAGTTCTTGTTTTAGTTGTAACCATGTCTAGTGGAGAAGGGAACCAACTACCGATGACGCGGCATCAACATTGGATAGCTACTCAAGCCGTCCACGCCAAGCTCAATCAATTTGAAGCTATGCTCAAGGATACCAATGTCCGATATGAAGAAAGAGCTCAAGTGCAAAGGAATGACCTCAACAATCAAGTTCAAGACCTAAATGAGAAGATTGAAACTCAAGGCAATGAGTTGAAGGCAACACTTGCCATACAAGGTCAAGAGACAAGGGAAATGAAGATGGCGTTGGACAATATCCTCCATACACTCAACCGTCAAGAAGATAGAAGACACTACTCAAGGTCTTCGCGCTCTCATAGCTCAAGGTCACGAGCTCCTACACCGTCTCACCATGATTCCAATGAAGACCCACGCCACCATAATGTGGATGTTCAAGTGCTTCATCACCAAGCTCAAGAAGCGGAACAAGCTCGACTTCGAGTTCTCCAAGAACGTCAACGCCTTGAAGAAGAGCGCCTTCAACAAGAGAATCTCCATGCTCAATTCCAACAAGAGCAAGAACGCCTTCGACATGATCAAGAGCTAGTTCGAGCAAGAGAACAAGAGCGTCTCCGCAATGAACAACAAGCACTTGAAGAACAAGAGCGGCAACGACAAGTACAAGAAGCTCAAGCTAGAAGGCAAGCGCACCAAGAGCGCCAAATCATCAATGTGGTTCAACCGCAACGCCCTCAAGGTCAAGATAATCGCCGCCATCATGATGATCGGCCTCATGCAAGAAGACCACCTCCAAGGGCAAGACATGAAGACTCAAGTCATCACCAAGCATCAAGTGAAGAAAGTGTAATGCCTCGACACCGCCACAACAATGATGATCAAGATGAAGGTCATGGAAGACCGCCTCCTCGTCAACAACATAGCAACAACAATCGAGATGCTCAAGGTCCACAACCTCAACCTCAACCTCAACCTCGCCAAGACCATGGTGAAGAAAGACCACCGCCTAGACGCAATGACCGCAATGAAGAAGAAATCTTTGGGAAGCTCAAGTTCACCATGCCCAAGTTCCAAGGAGAGGAAGACCCCGATGCATACTTGTCTTGGGTCCTCAAGGTTGACAAGATATTCCGCATCCACAACTTCTCCGAAGCAAAGAAAGTAGCTATGGCATCACTTGAGTTTGAGGGATACGCAAATGTTTGGTGGGAAGAAGTGAACAAGAAGCGTGACAAGGAAGACTTAGAGCCCATTGGCACATGGGAAAAGATGCAAGAAGTCATGCACAAACGCTTTGTGCCCACCCACCACAAGCGTGACCTCTTCAACAAGCTTACTCAACTCAAGCAAAGCTTCAAGTCCGTTGAGGAGTACTACAAGGAGATGCACATGACCATGATGAGTGCCAATGTAGATGAGCGAGAAGAGCAAACTATGGCAAGATTCTTGAATGGATTGAACATTCCCGTCAAGAGGATAGTGGAGTTCTTGCCTTACACCAACATGGTTGAGTTGCTTCATCAAGCTACAAGAGCCGAGCGCCAAGTGCGAGAAGACATAGCAAGTGCAAAAACAAAGTCCTTCTTCGCCGCAAGAAATGCTACAAACACCTCCTCAAGCATCAAAAACACAAGTGCTATTGCTTCCAAGGATCCTCCTAAGCAAATGAAGAGTGCCTTCAAGACAACAAGCTTCAAGCCGGAGCAATCAACTATGTCCTCCAAAGCTTCCACGGGATCTAGTAACATCACTTGCTTCAAGTGTGGTGCTCAAGGACATAAATCCTTTGAATGCAAGAACACAAGAGTTATGATAACTCGAGATGATGGAGATGTGGAGTACTTGAGTGAGGGTGAATATGAAGCCTTGGTACAAGCCGCAACCAATCATGAAGATGATGACTTGGAAGACCAAGAGCAAGTTCTATGTGTGCATGATGTAAGCCCATCTCTTGTGGTGACCAAAGTGTTGACAACCCATGCACTCCCCAATGAAGATCAAAGGTGCAACATATTCCAAACAAGAGCCGGAATCAATGGCAAGTCAATAAAGGTTATCATCGATGGAGGGAGTTGCCACAATCTTGCAAGCACCAAACTATGCTCCAAGCTCAACCTCACACTTCGGAAACACCCCCACCCTTACCATGTGCAATGGCTAAGTGACAATGGAAATGTCAAGATACAACACACCGTCTCCGTATCCTTCAAGATTGGCGCCTATGAAGATACCGTTGATTGTGATGTCGTGCCCATGACGGTGTGTCACATGCTACTTGGTCGCCCTTGGCAATATGACAAAAGAGCAAGCCATGATGGCTACACAAATGCCTATAGCTTCAAGGTTGGCGACAAGACATTCATCCTACGCCCGATGACTCCTAGCCAAGTAATTGCGGACAATGCAAAGGCTCTAGTGAGGGCTAAGGAAGCTACAATCACTAGTGAGATGAGTGGTGAGAGAGTGACCCACCAAAAAGAAAGTGAGCGCCACAAGCCATATATGAGTGAGATGAAGAGTGTCCTCATAGCTACCAAGAGTGAGATGAGAGAATTGCACCACAACCCATCCACCATATTGCACTACGTGCTCATTTGCAAGGGGCCATCTTCGGAGACTAACAACTTAACAACCCTTCCTTCGTCTTTGTTGTCTCTTTTGAAGGAGTTCCAAGATGTCTTCCCCGACGAGCTTCCTCATGGACTACCACCGCTTCGAGGGATTGAGCACCGCATCGACCTCATACCCGGCGCTCCTCTACCAAACCGCGCCGCCTACCGCACCAACCCCGAAGACACAAAGGAGATCCAACGTCAAATACAAGACCTCCTCGGAAAAGGGTATGTTCGTGAAAGCCTAAGCCCTTGTGCGGTTCCCGTGATTCTTGTGCCTAAACCGGATGAAACGCAACGGATGTGTATGGATTGTCGCCCCATCAATGCCATTACCGTCCGTTACCGCCATCCCATTCCGCGTTTAGATGACATGCTTGATGAACTTAGTGGTGCCACGATTTTCTCTAAAATTGATTTGCGTAGTGGCTACCATCAAATCCGCATGGCGGTAGGTGATGAATGGAAGACGGCATTCAAGACCAAACTTGGTCTCTATGAATGGCTTGTCATGCCATTTGGTCTTTCAAATGCTCCATCTACTTTCATGCGACTCATGAATCACATCTTGCGACCTCTCATTGGCAAGAGCGTGGTTGTCTACTTCGATGATATTCTCATTTATAGCAAAAACCTCGAGGACCATGTGCAACATGTGAGAGAGGTCTTGTGCATCTTGCGTCATGAAAAGCTTTATGCTAACCTCCCCAAGTGCACCTTTGCTCAAAACAAATTGGTTTTCCTTGGCTTTGTGGTTTCCGCTAATGGGATTGAAGTTGATTCTTCCAAGGTGGAGGCCATCCATAATTGGCCTACTCCTACAAATGTTGGTCAAGTCCGAAGTTTCCATGGACTTGCCGGTTTCTACCGCCGCTTTGTGAAAGATTTTAGCACCATTGCTTGCCCTTTGAATGAGCTTACCAAGAAGAATGTTCCGTTTGTTTGGGGCAAGGCCCAACAAAATGCTTTTGATGAGTTGAAGAAACGCCTTACCGAGGCACCACTCCTTGTTCTTCCAAACTTTTCCAAAACTTTTGAGATTGAATGCGATGCAAGTGGACTCGGTATTGGTGGAGTGCTTATGCAAGATGGAAAACCCGTGGCATACTATAGCGAGAAGTTAGATGGCGCACGCCTCAACTATCCTATATATGACAAGGAACTTTACGCTTTGGTTCGTGTTCTTGAAGTTTGGCAACACTATATTTGGCCAAAAGAGTTTATTATCCACTCCGACCATGAGTCTTTGAAATATTTGAAAAGTCAACACAATTTGAACAAAAGACATGCAAAGTGGGTTGAGTTCATTGAGTCCTTTCCATATGTAATCAAATACAAGAAGGGCAAGGACAATGTTGTGGCGGATGCTCTTTCCCGCAAACTCACCCTCTTACTCACTCGCTTGGATATTAGTGTTTTGGGTCTTGATGAAATCAAAGATTTATATGCTTCCGATGTTTTCTTTGGCCCAATCTTTGCAAAGTGTTCTAGTGAGAAGGGCATCGATGATTTCTATTTGCACCAAGGATTCTTGTTCAAGGGCAACAAACTTTGCATTCCCATGTCTTCGCTTCGCCTTTTGCTCTTACAAGAATCGCATGGTGGTGGTCTTATGGGACACTTCGGAAGAGAGAAGACTTATGCCATGCTCTCAACTCACTACTATTGGCCAAGAATGTACCGCGACGTGGAACGCCTTTGCCGCCGGTGTACAACATGTTTACAAGCTAAGTCCACTTCCAACCCCTATGGCCTTTATACACCGTTACCTATTCCTCATGCTCCTTGGTCCGACATAAGTATGGATTTTGTACTAGGATTGCCTAGAACCAAATATGGTCATGATTCCATTTTTGTAGTGGTTGATCGATTCTCTAAAATGGCTCATTTTATACCATGCTCTCGAACGGATGATGCTTCACATATTGCCTCCTTGTTTTTTAGGGAAATTGTGAGACTCCACGGTGTACCAAGAAGCATTGTGTCGGATCGAGATGTCAAATTCATGAGTTACCTTTGGAAGTCACTAATGGCCAAGTTCAACGTCAAGCTTTTGTTCTCGTCATCCTCGCACCCACAAACCGATGGGCAAACCGAAGTGGTGAACCGAAGCCTATCCACACTACTACGAGTGCTTGTCAAGAGGAATTTGAAGTCATGGGAAGATTGCATCCCGCATGCGGAGTTTGCCTACAACCGGTCCAAGCATTCTACAACAATGAGAAGTCCATTCATGGTCGTCTACGGGTTTGAACCACCTACGGCAATTGACCTCCTTCCTCTACCGCTACATGAGCAAGTAAACATGAACATCGACAAGCGAGCACAATACATGAAGAAGCTACATGAAGATACAAGGGCAACAATCGAGCAACAAGTTCTTCGTCAAGCCACTAGACTCAACATGAAGAAAAAGGCACGGATCTTCAATGAAGGAGACCAAGTATGGATACACCTCCGCAAGGACCGCTTTCCCCAAGAAAGAAACTCCAAGCTAAAGCCCCGAGGCGATGGTCCCTTCAAGGTCCTCAAGCGCATCAACGACAACGCCTACGTCATCGACATACCAACATCCAAGTACTTGGTGAGCAACACATTCAATGTGTCCGACCTCTCACCCTATCATGGCGATGAGGAGATCATAGAGTCGAGGACGACTCTTTCCCAAGGGGGGGGAGATGATACGGGGTGGCCTTTGGACACCGCCTCCTCAAGACCGACAAGCCCTCCTCGTGGTCCAATGACACGAGCTCGAGCCCAAGCCCTACGCCAAGAGGTGAATTCGCTCCTCTCCATGTATTCTTTTGACACTCCTTTGGATGGCTTGCTACTTCATGCAAATACCCTATGCTCAATCAGGTACATCGACCAAGAAGCGAGCCATGAAGACAAAGCCAATGGAGAGAGAGCTGGAAATGAAGAAGATGGAGCTACAGCGCCCCAGCCGGAACTTCCGCCCTCCAGGACCGGAACTTCCGGCCAGATGCCTCCCAGATGCTCTCCAGATGCTTCCCAGCGCCCAGGAAACAGGGTCCAGCCGGAACTTCCGCCCCCAAGGACCGGAACTTCCGCCCACCGGAACTTCCGCCCAAGTTCCGCCCAAGTTCCGAAAGTCGTCGAAAACCTTACTGGATGTTACTGCGGGACAATGGACGACTTTCGGAACAAGGCCGGAACTTGGCCGGAACTTCCGCTCCGACCGGAACTTCCGCCCTCCGGACCGGAACTTCCGCCTCGACCGGAACTTCCGCCCAAGATGACCGGAACTTCCGCCCCATCGAACTTCAGACACATCAGCACTTTTAGTTGTAACTTATCCCTTCGCCCCACCTACTATATATAGCCTAGTTGGCTCGGATCCGAGATTAGACTTGATGTGAAATTAAACCCGAGCTTAGCTCACCCTTGTGGGAACCCTACCTAGATCTATGATCTTGTACCCACCCGGGCTCCTTATCGACTTGTCAAGATCTCTTTGGTGACTTCTACCGTTTGTTTGATCTTTTGCTTGCACTTCTACCTATTTGGTCTTTTGCTTGCACTTCTATCAACCTTCCGGTCTTTTCACCCTTCTAGATCTTGCGAGCTTCGATTTGTCGATCTCTTTGCGGGACTTCTACCGGAAGGTCTTTTCTCGCAACCTCTATCGAGTAGGTGTATCGGGCCTACGAGGGAAAACCGGTTTGTGTGCGTGTGTGTGTATTCCCACGATTCCCCCTCGCGTTCTTCGTGTTCATCGCGTTCATCCACCTACCCCCACGAGATCCACCCAAATCCGTGAAGATCGGGAACATCCAAGGACTTAGTCCACATCACGTATGATGTAGAACTTGTCGTCGACCTTGAAGCTATAGGCATTTGTGTAACCCTCATGGTTTGCTTTCTTGTCAAATTGCCAAGGGAGACCAAGTAGCACGTGGCACACCGTCATGGGCACGACATCACACTCAATGGTGTCTTCATAGGCGCCGATCTTGAAGGATATTGTGACTGTGTGTTGGATCTTCACATTTCCGTTGTCACTCAGCCATTGCACATGGTAAGGATGGGGGTGTCTCCGGAGCGGAAGGTTGAGCTTAGAACATACTTCGGTGCTTGCAAGGTTGTGGCAACTACCTCCATCGATGATGACCTTGATGGACTTGTCAATGATTCTGGCTCTTGTTTGGAAGATGTTGCATCTTTGGTATATAAAGAGAGGCAGGGGCACCCCATAGAGGGGATATTCAGAAACAGAAAACATAGAGGCGATACGCATAGACATCGCAACCCGCAGATTAGAACTACACTAGATACAACAACTCCGCATATGGTGCCCCGTGTACACATATTTTCATATAGTGGATTGCTAGCAGGACGTAGCGATCCTCCACCGCGGGGACGTGAACCTGGGTACGTCGTGTCTTCTCTCACTTCCGGAACCTCCATCGTCGCCTTTCTCTAAACCCAAGCCCCTCATGATGGGCATTGCCGAGGAACCGCCTCATCAATTGGCGCCGTCTGTGGAAAACGCGACGACTGGATTTCGTTATCGGGGCTGGATCCATCTACATCATCATCAAGCTCTACATCTACGTTGGCGACCAGGCCAGATCACGTCTAGCTTGTGTTCCTCTTCGACTGGAACAATTTTGCCATCGACAAAATTCAACTACGGCAGCTATCGCCGTGTTTGTGCTCCAACCATGGCCAGTGTGCGGTTGGTATCTGCACCCGGATCTCTAAGTTGGATCAGGCGTAGATTACAGTACATCAGTAACAGCCGCTGCGTAATAAAAGGATAAGAAAGCAAAAGCAATAGCTGCGGCGGATCAAGTCCCAAGGCCACGGAAGCTACCGCTACGTTCTTGACTTGCCTGCAAACTCAATTATGATGTCAAACCAGATTGCAGCTAGTTCCACGAAGATAGGAAGGCAATGCATATATTTGATCAAATCCCAAGAAAACATATTGAGGTCATTGTTATTATTGTTATTCTTCACGTGGAGCTCTTGCCATTGAATCTGCGAATACGGAGCTGACGCAAGAAGAGCACAAGAGTATCTGTACCAAAAACAGCGCTTTGGTTGCCTGGAGGAAGCCAAATAAAATCCGATTTAATCGGTACCATAACTCCATCCGATACAAAAAAAATATCAGGTGCTATATTTCTAATTACGCAAAATTTATTTGGCCAAATATTTTCGACCCGTACTATTATTTGCGTGCAAATTTGTGCACTACAATATAACTGCAGATTGAAACAAAGCTTCAACTACTCTACTCGGTCGACCGTGTTCGCCATCGCGCACCCACCATGTGCTCGGGGCTCGCTCGTCGTGGACCCGACATTGTGGACTCGATATACTCGGGTGTTCGCCAGTCGCGGATCCGCCATATCAACTACGTCTTCTTCATCGACCATGCCGGCCAGGCGCCACGCGGCTACATCAACTATTTTCTGGCGGCGCGACTATTTCAAATGTGCCCGCTACATTGACTTTTTCTAGCTGCTCAATTGTTTCGAGTGCGCCTGCTGCACCGACTATTTCTGGCTGCTCAACTGTTTCGACTGCGCCTGCCACATCACCCATTTTCTAGCCACGCAACTACTTCGGCTGCGTCTACCATGTGACCTGCCTCCACATTGGCCTTGCCGCAGCCGAGCTAAGTGTTCCTCTTCCTTTCGCCACACCCGATGCTCTGGGAGGCGCCATTACATCGTTACCGCCAGTACTCTCGATTACTCGGTGGATCTAACTTCTTCGGCTCTGAATATATCTTCTCCCGATGCACTCCCGGGTCAATGGCTTCATCACCTATGGTTATCAATGGATTTATCTTACATAAATGACCCGATGCACTCCCGGGTCGGTGGCCTTATCATCTGTGGTTTTCCATGGATTTATCTTCTATGGCTATGTAAATATGGACCCAATACACTTTCGGCGGCGCTGGAATTACTCGGGGGCTCCTGGAAGATCTTCGACTATTGTGTCTACTCCCATCGGGAGCGCTGGTTCGCCGGAATTCAAGCAAACATGAAGATCCTTTATACTATCAATGATTTCATTAAGGCACATGCGAGTGCTGCAATTGGTAAAAAATCTTTATCGGTTACTACCGCTCCCACAGGGAGCTCTGGTTATCAACGTATTATGACTTACCCGGCAATACTCGGGGGTTACAAGGTTTATTTTGTCGGTTACTACTTCTCCCATCGGGAGCTATGGTTATCGGCATAACACATCTTACCCGGCAATACTCGGGGCTGCAAGATCTATTATGATGTTTTCACCAAAAGCCTTAGGAAACATGCGAGTGCTGCAATTGGTGGAAGCAATAAAATATATGGAAGGCTCACGCGGGTGCACTGGGTTACGAAGCCAAAAAGGCGCATGGTTCCTTCGTTTACTCGGGGAGTTGTCGCTATTACATACAAACTTACGAACGGCCCTACAGATGTGTTTGCAATTACTACGGGGTCGTTAAACGAGCTAACTGACTTGATCCCTCAGTTGCCTTCGACAGCCAAAAGCTTCGGGTGGGCTTACGGTCCACCGACTCCTCTTCGACAAATAAAAAGCTTCGGATGGGCTTACGGTCCACCGACTCCTCTTCGACAAATAAAAAGCTTCGGATGGGCTTACGGTCCACCGACTCCTCTTCGACAAATAAAAAATTTCGGATGGACTTACGGTCCACCGACTTCTCTTCGATAAACAAAAAGCTTCGGCTGGGCTCACGGTCCATCAACTTGATAAGATGTTACAAAAAGAACATCGACTCTTCTGCGACGAACAAAAAGCTTCGGCTGGGCTCGTGGTCCATCGACTCGATATGATGTTATAAAAAGAACATCGACTCCTCTAGGACATCATCAAAATCACCGGCTCCTCCGGGACATCATCAAAATCATCGGCTCCTCCGGACATCGTCAAAATCATCGGCTCTTCCGAGACATCATCAAAATCATCGACTCCTTTGGGACATCATCAAAATCATCGACTCCTTTGGGACATCATCAAAATCATCGATTCCTCTGTGACATCATCCAAATCATCAACTCCTCTATCTATGATATCATCAAAATCATCGACATCATCAAAAGCATCCAAATTTTCTTGGAACTCGAAGAAATCTACGGTATTCGACTCAGCATTTTTACACCCTATACATGACTATTTCATATTCATCTACATGCTCGGGGCTACTCCCATCGGGAGCGCTGGTCGCGCACCCGATAAAAAGATGGAAGCCTCGTCGACAAAGAAGAATGAACCCGAAGGTTCTAACAATCGAGCTCTTCGGCTTCTCTCGAACCACTTCTCGTTCTTCCTAACTTTGCAAAAACTTTTGAGATTGAATGTGATGCGAGTGGACTTGGAATTGGTGGAGTCCTTATGCAAGATGGAAAACCCGTGGCATATCATAGTGAGAAGTTGGATGGCGCACGCCTCAACTATCCTATATATGACAAGTAACTTTATGCTTTAATTCGAGTTCTTGAAGTTTGGCAACATTACCTTTGGCCAAAAGAGTTTGTTATTCACTCCGACCATGAGTCTTTGAAGTATTTGGAAAGTCAAACCAATTTGAACAAAAGACATGCAAAATGGGTTGAGTTCATTGAGTCCTTTCCATATGTAATCAAATACAAGAAAGGCAAGGACAATGTAGTTGCAGATGCTCTTTCCCGCAAGCTCACCCTTTTACTCACTTGTTTGGATTTCCATGTTTAGGGTCGTGATGAAATCAAAGACCTATATCCTTCGGATACCTTCTTTGGCACTTTTTTGCAAAGTGTTCTATTGAAAAGGGCATCGATGATTTCTATTTGCACCAAGGCTTCTTGTTCAAGGGAAACAAACTTTGTATTCCCAAGTCTTCGCTCGCCTTTTGCTCTTACAAGAATCGCATGGTGGTGGTCTCATGGGACACTTTGGACGAGAGAAGACCTATGCAATGCTTTCAACTCACTACTATTGGCCAAGAATGTACCGCGATGTGGAACGCCTTTGCCGACGGTGCATGATGACCCACAAGTATAGGGGATCGCAATGGTCTTCGAGGGAAGTAAAACCCAAATTTATTGATTCGACACAAGGGGAGGTAAAGAATACTTATAAGCCTTAACAACCGAGTTGTCAATTCAGTTGCACTGGAAAAGCACTAGCAACAGGGGTGATGTGAAAGTAGCGATGATATGAGAGCAAGTAGTAATAGTAACACAGCAGCAGTAATAGTAACACGGAGCAATGGCACCGAAAGATAGTTGATACTACTTCCAATGACATGTAGAACGAGTATATGATGATTAAAGATGGACCGGGGTTCCCAGCTATCTACACTAGTGGCAACTCTCCAATAACAAGTGTTGGGTGAACAAATTACAGTCGGGCAATTGATAGGATTGAAATAGCATTAAGACAGAATATCAAGATCATTAATCATGTAGGCATGTTTTCCATATATAGTCGTACGTGCTCGCAATGAGAAACTTGCACAACATCTTTTGTCCTACCAGCCGGTGGCAGCCGGCCTCAAGGGAATCTACTCGGATATTAAGGTACTCCTTTTAATAGAGCACCGGAGCAAAGCATTAACACTCCGTGAAAATATGTGTCCCTCACATCACCGCCATCCCCTCCGGTTGTCCCGATTCTTGTCACTTCGGGGCCTTTGGTTCCGGACAGTGACATGTGCATACAACTTGTAGATACAATCTAAGCAATAATTATAGAACTTAAATCTAAGATCATGCCACTCGGGCCCTAGTGACAAGCATTAAGCATAACAAGATTGCAGCAACAATAACTTCACAAACTTTGTAGATAGACAATCATAACGTAACAATCCATCGGATCCCGACAAACACAACACCGATTACATCAGATGAATCTCAATCATGTAAGGCAGCTCATGAGATCATTGTATTGAAGTACATGGGGAGAGAATACCAACTAGCTACAGCTAGAACCCGTAGTCAATGGGGGAACTACTCACGGAGCATGATGGAGGCGATGGCGTTGATGGAGATGGCTTCCGGGGCACTTCCCCATCCCGGCAGGTGCCGGAACGAGAGTTCCGTCCCCGAATTGGAGTTTCGCGATGGTGGCGGCGCCCCGGAGTCTTTTCCGGAGTTTCGTCAAGTGGTACGGTGTTTTTAGGTCGAAAGGGATTTTATAGGCGAAGAGGCGGCGCAGGGGGCACCAGGGGCTCCCCACCATAGGCCGGCGCGGGCCCGAGGCCGGGCCGCGCCGCCTTATGGTGTGGTGGCCCTCCGGCCCCTCTCCGACTCTTCTTCGATGTTCTGGAGCCTTCCGGGAAAAATAGGAGGTTTGGCGTTGATTTCGTCCAATTCCGAGAATATTGCCCGAACAGCCTTTCTGGAACCAAAAACAACAGAAAACGAGGAACTGGCACTGTGGCATCTTGTTAATAGGTTAGTTCCGGAAAACGCATAAAATCATTATAAAGTGCAAGCAAAACATGTAAGTATTGTCATAAAACAAGCATGGAACATCAGAAATTATGGATACGTTGGAGACGTATCAGCATCCCCAAGCTTAGTTCTCGCTCGTCCCGAGCGAGTAAACGATAAAAAAGAATAATTTCTGTGGTGACATGCTACTTACATAAC
>NC_061509.1:115972128-116063416 GCF_022539505.1 Lolium rigidum
AATCCTATATGTATCATTCCTTAACCATAGCCGTTGCTTGATGTTTGAGCCTTGCGAGTCGTAGGCGTGTTTAGGCTCGTTGTTTATCTCGATCTCGTTATCGGGATATGTTGGGTTGTTGGGAGGTTATCACATGCTATATTAGTTTGTTGGAGATACACATGCTTTACTTAATTGTTAACAACTAAAATTGTAAGCAGAGGCATCTGTGAGCCCCTTTGCGAAAGCATCGGAACTTTGACTCGCTAATGTCCCCTAGGACCCGAGTTCTTGTTATCTCGTTCCGAGATTGAGCGCTCTACCCATGCGTGGGGACGATTATTGGGACCCCCTCACCCATTACCTTTTCTCAAGTCAGCTGAAAAGGGGCCACAACCTTGGTTTTATTTGCCTATGCCATGTATGCCATGCTTTACTTACTCGTTGCCTTAGGGTGTTTACTTCTTGTTGCCTTCGGGTGTTTATATTCTGTACCGTACCCCGCGGAACGTTTAGCGAAGCGTGTGGTTTGCACGCCTAGCCGTTAACGCAAACCCCGAGTCCGCTCGAGTACGGCCGGACTTCGTTACGGTAGCTTAGTCGGGTGGCCCCCTAGACTTTCTTGTTGAACTGGGAACGGTCTTGTTGTGAGACATCCACCCGTCGTAAGTGGGTCGAGCATGCGTATGGTTACATTTGGGCAACCCCTGCAGGGTGTACATCTTATCGATAAGCCGTGTCCGCGGTTATGGACGACTTGGAATTGTATAGCTTGATCATAGAACAACTTACACCGTTATCTTGTTGCTAATAATCTGTTAATAACTTGCGTAGTAATATAGCATTACTACAACCAATACCTAATAAAACTTGTCCACCGTTGAGTGCCTTTTACATTGCCTCTTCGCAATCGTTGAAGGGGATATGTGTATTTGGCTGGGTTATGTTTGTGTAGTATTTATCTGTTACCTTGTGCGCTCTCTTATCTTCTCTGATTAGACGAATGTTGTAGTGTGTCTCTATTGGTTATAGTTTTGCTGCCGCTAAACCTACCATATAGCCCCAGGCGATATATATATATACTCGCTCGGCGAGCATAGCCATTTCTAGTCTCGCTAAGTACGTGCCGGAGTTCGTTCCTTGGTACTTACTCTCGCCTTTCCTCTTTCTCTTTTGCTTCCTCCCTTTTGTCGGCAACCGATGGCCCGACTTTGACAGGTACGAGATGACGACGTTAGCAAGGTTACCCTTCCGGCTTGGCCTCGGCAGGGTTATGGACGCCACTGGTTATCTTCAGGACTCTTAGTCCAATTTGTATCTTGTCTGTACCCGGACGTATTCGATCTTCTCGTATGATTTGGATCTTTGTATTGTATATTTGTATCTTGACTCGTTGGAGTCGTTGTTGTAATATATGTATCTTGTGGGCTCTATTGTAATCCTGTTGTAATGTTACCGCTCGTGTTAATTCCTCTGGCATCACGTGTGTGATTTGTCGCACACGTCGTGTCGGAGGGCGTCTCTGAATCGATATCGTGCGGATTTCGGCGGGATCGCTGGAATCCTCAGGATACCGGTTCCGGGGCGTCACAAGTTGGTATCAGAGCTCAGGTTGCGGTACCCCACTAGTCCAGCCTGTAGGATAACCTTGCCAACGGACGTTGAGTAGAGTGTCAAAACTATTTTCTAAAATCCGTTGGATAGATCTGATTAGTTCCGATTTTTCTCCTTATCTCTAATCTTGCTCCTCTTATCTTGCGATTTTTGAGTCTTCTCTCTTATCTGAGTTTCTCTAAGTCTTAGGTTCCGACGTGGGTTGGACGGTCTTTGCCCCTCACCTATTAGGACCGATCTTCGGAGGATCTCAGCAGAAGTGCGTCATCATCAAAAGCGGAAGAACGACTTCTTGTTGATGGTGTCGACCGCCTAAGCTGGAGTAAGACTTCTTGTTAGTGGTGTCGAGGAGATCGACTCGTCGCCTGAAGATCCGATAGCTTCACCTCTCTCCCCCGTACCTTGAGGTGGAACCTCGGGGCGAGGTTCCTTGTTAGTGGTGTCGATTGTAACGGCCCCGGGTAGAACACCTAATAGATTTGTTTATTCTTTTTATTTTGTGCATCATCGTGGCATCATGCATCATATCATCCATGTTTTCACTAAATAAAATTATTTTATAAAGCCTAGATATTTTGTTTTCCTCTCATATGGTTTATATGATAAACCCTCCATTTTTCTTTTCTCTAACAAACCCCTAACAAAACAAAACTATTTTTATTATTCTGCTATAAAACTTTTGGATCTTATTTTTATATTTGTCTCCACCTCTGGATTCAAAATTCAAATTGGTTTGAACTGTTTTTAAACCAGTTTACAAAACAGTTTTTGTAAAGAAAAGGAGAAAGAGAATTTAAAATAAAACCTAACCACTAACCAGGCCAACCCTCCCCGTGGCCTTCTTCTTACATCTTCCCCGGTGGCCCATCTACTTTCTCACCGTGGCAATTCCACCAGTGCTAGCCCAAGTCCACGTCTCATGTTGGCCCGTACCCCTTCAGCCGAGCATGCTCGTTGTCGTCTTCTCTCTGTGAGCACGCAGGAGGCGTGACCACTCCCATGGCCAACGTCACACAGCACCACCATCGTTCCTCCTCCCCCATAAAGCCGCCCCTCGACCTGGAAAACCCTAGCCCTCTCCCATCCACGCCGCCGCCACCTACCTTCCTCCACCCTTTCTCTTTTCTCCTATGTGTGAGCAAACGAAGGAGAAAAGCCTCACACCACCGTGACCACCTCACCATGGCGCCGCCGCTACAGGTCCTCCCGCGACGAGCCAAGGGCACCAGGAGATGCGCCTCGTCGTCTTCTTCCTCCTGGTGCAAGGAATCGAGCCGGAAGCACTCCAATCAACCACAAGCTCGCCGTTCCCTTCTCCGACTCCGGCGAGTAATTCGTCAATTGCGGCCACCACCGACCTCCCCGGCTCCCTCCGACCTCTTCTACACGTTCTAGGTGATCTACCGCATCTCCACGACCACTTCGCTGTCTTCCCCTTGCTCTCAGTCGCTATGCCAATGTTGACCGTCGTTTCTTCCGGCAGGACCTCGTCGCCGGCGAACTTCCGGCGGGTTTCCGACACCATGACCGCCACCATCGGGTCCAGCAAGTGGAGGCGCACCCCCGACACCAATTCGCTCGTCCTGGTTCGCCCAGAATCTCTAGATCCGTGCTCATCTGCAAACCTCGCCATGGTTGACCTCTCTGAGCTTCGTGTCCTCTGGTTCAAAAAGGAGCGCATCCCAGCTTCTTCAACATCTGAACTACTAGCGCAGTGGCTTGTCCCTTGATCCTTCATACAGCAGATCCTGTGCTCAAATCCCATAGGAGGCTAATTAACCCCATCCTTTTTGCTTCCTCAGATCTGGGCGCGTGATGGGCCCGGCCCAGATCCTCCATCTCAGATCAACGCCCGGTGCGGCCCAACCCAATCCAACGCCGAAGCTGATCAGTTCCGGCCCAGGATAGCGCAGGTCCGACCCAGTTCGTCCTGGCCCTTTTTCTGTTTTTCCTGAAAATTGCTGCAAATATTTATATCTTGCAAAAATCATATCTTTTAAACCGTAACTCCAAATTAAAAATGTTGTATATGAAAATTGATCAGAAAAATGTGCTGAATATGAATATGCCATCCATACATCTGTTTGCATTTCGCATCATGTCATTCGATGATAGTTTGTGCATTTCACTTCACATATATGCGGAGTATTTTGGATTTCCAACTATGGTTTTCCCCGCTCCGTTTAATATTGATGTAGCTCACCCATGCCTTGTGTTGCCATGCTAATCAACACTTAACTTTGCCGGTAGAAAATGCAACTCCAACTCTAATTTGATTGTCCGGGGTTCCGACTCCGAATAAATTGAATAAGTTGCATCGCATCATCTCTGCCATGTCATGCATATCATCTTGATCATGCCGGTTCTTATTCCGTAGTTGTAATACTTGCATCCGTTGTTTGTTGTAGAATTTGCTTCTTCTCGGATAGGATCACGAAGTGTTGACGTGAGATACGACGAGTTCTCCGACAAGTTCTTCTGCAGTTTTTCACAGGCGAGCCCTCTCTCTTCACCTATTTTACTCTCTCCCTCGCATTGCTATCCTTATGTCGCGCTTCTTTATCGAGTCACGTGTTCTATTCCACTTGTTTACCATAACAATCCTATATGTATCATTCCTTAACCATAGCCGTTGCTTGATGTTTGAGCCTTGCGAGTCGTAGGCGTGTTTAGGCTCTGTTGTTTATCTCGATCTGTTATCGGGATATGTTGGGTTGTTGGGAGGTTATCACATGCTATATTAGTTTGTTGGAGATACACATGCTTTACTTAATTGTTAACAACTAAAATTGTAAGCAGAGGCATCTGTGAGCCCCTTTGCGAAAGCATCGGAACTTTGACTCGCTAATGTCCCCTAGGACCCGAGTTCTTGTTATCCGTTCCGAGATTGAGCGCTCTACCCATGCGTGGGGACGATTATTGGGACCCCCCTCACCCATTACCTTTTCTCAAGTCGGTTGAAAAGGGGCCACAACCTTGGTTTTATTTGCCTATGCCATGTATGCCATGCTTTACTTACTCGTTGCCTTCGGGTGTTTACTTCTTGTTGCCTTCGGGTGTTTATATTCTGTACCGTACCCCGCGGAACGTTTAGCGAAGCGTGTGGTTTGCACGCCTAGCCGTTAACGCAAACCCCGAGTCCGCTTCGGAGTACGGCCGGACTTCGTTACGGGTAGCTTAGTCGGGTGGCCCCCTAGACTTTCTTGTTGAACCGGGAACGGTCTTGTTGTGAGACATCCACCTGTCGTAAGTGGGTCGAGCATGCGTATGGTTACATTTGGGCAACCCCTGCAGGGTGTACATCTTATCGATAAGCCGTGTCCGCGGTTATGGACGACTTGGAATTGTATAGCTTGATCATAGAACAACTTACACCGTTATCTTGTTGCTAATAATCTGTTAATAACTTGCGTAGTAATATAGCATTACTACAACCGATACCTAATAAAACTTGTCCACCGTTGAGTGCCTTTTACATTGCCTCTTCGCAATCGTTGAAGGGGATATGTGTATTTGGTCAGGTTATGTTTGTGTAGTATTTATCTGTTACCTTGTGCGCTCTCTTATCTTCTCTGATTAGACGAATGTTGTAGTGTGTCTCTGTTGGTTATAGTTTTGCTGCCGCTAAACCTACCATATAGCCCCAGGCGATATATATATATATACTCGCTCGGCGAGCATAGCCATTTCTAGTCTCGCTAAGTACGTGCCGGAGTTCGTTCCTTGGTACTTACTCTCGCCTTTCCTCTTTCTCTTTTGCTTCCTCCCTTTTGTCGGCAACCGATGGCCCGACTTTGACAGTACGAGATGACGACGTTAGCAAGGTTACCCTTCCGGCTTGGCTCGGGCAGGGTTATGGACGCCATCGGTTATCTTCGGGACTCTTAGTCCAATTTGTATCTTGTCCGTACTCGGACGTATTCGATCTTCCGTATGATTTGGATCTTTGTATTGTATATTTGTATCTTGACTCGTTGGAGTCGTTGTTGTAATATATGTATCTTGTGGGCTCTATTGTAATCCTGTTGTAATGTTACCGCTCGTGTTAATTCCTCTGGCATCACGTGTGTGATTTGTCGCACACGTCGTGTCGGAGGGCGTCTCTGAATCGATATCGTGCGGATTTCGGCGGGATCGCTGGAATCCTCAGGATACCGGTTCCGGGGCGTCACAACAGGCAAGCGAGATACCACTTTATCATACTCTCTTATGAACATTGCAATCCTGCTTATATATATGATTCATGATGCTTATTATTAATTGTTGGTACCTCTTCATGATTGACATAGCTGTTAGATGATCTTATTTGCATGTATCTTATTATGAACTGCTTAAGTATTAGCCATATCATGAGAATATATACATCATATGAGCAAATGTGTTCGTGAAAGTTCTTTTATCGCTCAGTTGTTAACTGAATTGCTTGAGGACAAGCAATAAGCTAAGCTTGGGGGAGGTTGATACGTCCAAAACGTATCTACTTTCCCGAACACTTTTGCTATTGTTTTGCCTCTAATTTGTGTATTTTGGATGCAACTAACACGGACTAACGCTGTTTTCAACGAACCGTTCCGGTGTCTCGTTTTTGTGCAGAAATCCAACTTTCAGGAAAAACCTCGGGATTTTGACGAAAGGCCCTATTTTCCCAGAATACTGACGGAGCCAGAAGGATAATTCAAGTAGAGGCCCGAGGGCCCCACACCATAAGGCGGCGCGGCCTAGGGGGGCCCGCGCGGCCCTATGGTGTGGCCCCCTCGGCTGGCCTCCGACGCCCTCCTTCGGACTATTTATCGGCCTCGACCTAAAACGCACGGGGAGAAGTCGAAGTCGCCAGAAACCCTCCAGAACGCCGCCACATCGCGAAACTCCGTCTCGGGAGCCAGAAGTCTCCGTTCTGGCACTCCGCCGGGACGGGGAATTGGAGGAGATCATCGCCGCCATCACCGCCAACGCCTCATCGACCAGCCATGCTTCCCCCATCCATGTGTGAGTAATTCCCCCGCTGTAGGCCGAAGGGGATGGTAGGGATTGGATGAGATTGGTCATGTAATAGCATAAGATTGTTAGGGCATAGTGCCTAGTGTCCGTAGATGGTACTTTTATGATATTGTTGCAACTTGTTATGCTTAATGCTTGTCACTAGGGCCCGAGTGCCATGATCTCAGATCTGAACATGTTATTGATTCATGAAGATATTCGTTGTTTATGATCTTACCCGCAAGTTGTATACACATGTCGTCGTCCGGAACCAATGGCCCCGAAGTGACAGAAATCGGGACAACCGGTGGGAATGGTAGCGATGTGAGGATCACATGTGTTCACGGAGTGTTAATGCTTTGCTCCGGTACTCTATTAAAAGGAGTACCTTAATATCCAGTAGTTTCCCTTGAGGCCCGGCTGCCACCGTGCTGGTAGGACAAAAAATGTTGTGCAAGTTTCTCATTGCGAGCACGTACGACTATAATTGGAACACATGCCTATTGATTGATTAGTACTTGGATACCGTTTTATTATTATCTCGCAAATGCCCTGCTATGATTGTTACATGAGTTTCTCTCATCCATGCAACGCCCGTCATCCGTCCCCGTGCCTACGATATTTTAATCCTGCTCGTTTACTAAAATCACTACTGCTTGTCTTTGTTACTCTCTGCTTGTTATTTCACTACTACTACTATAAAACTATTACTACTGATAAACTCTTGCGAGCAAGTCTGTTTCCAGGTGCAGCTGAATTGACAACTCCGCTGTTAAGGCTTTCAAGTATTCTTTGTCTCCCCTTGTGTCGAATCAATAAATTGGGTAATACTTCCCTCGAAGACTGTTGCGATCCCCTATACTTGTGGGTCATCACTTATCAACCCACCCATTCACTATTCGTCAACTGGTAACTCAGTGTTTTACAAACACCTTTTCCTACTTATCAGCCCACCCATTCACTATTCATCAACAGGTAACTCAATGTTTTACCAACACCTTTTCCTACATACCAACCCACCCATTTCACTATTCATCAACAGGTAACTCAATGTTTTACCAAGACCTTTTCATACTTATCAGCCCACCCATCCACTATTCATCAACAGGTAACTTAATGTTTTACCAACACCTTTTCCTACATACCAACCCACCCATCCACTATTCATCAACAGGTAACTCAATGTTTTACAAACACCTTTTCCTACTTATCAAGCCACTCATTCAATATTAATCAAGAGGTACCTCAATGTTTTACCAACAGCTTTTCCTACTTATCAACCCACCCATTCACTATTCAGCAGCAGGTACCTTTATGATTTACCAATACCTTTTCCTACTTATCAACCCACCCATTCAATATTAATCAAGAGGTACCTCAATGTTTTACCAACAGCTTTTCCTACTTATCAACCCACCCATTCACTATTCATTAGCAGGTACCTTTATGTTTTACCAACACCTTTTCCTACTTATCAACCCACCCATTCACTATTTGTCAATTAGTAACTCAATGTTTTACAAACACCTTTTCCTACTTAACAGCCCACCCATCCACTATTCATCAACAGGTAACTCAATGTTTTACAAACACCTCTTCCTACTTATCAACCCACCCATTCACTATTCATCAACAGGTAACTCAATGTTTTACCAACAGCTTTTCCTACTTATCAACCCATTCCATACAATATTCATCAACATGTACCTCAATGTTTTACCAAGACCTTTTCCTACTTATCAACCCACCCATTCACTATTCGTCAATTGGTAACTCAATGTTTTACAAACTCCTTTTCCTACTTATCAGCCCACCCATCCACTATTCATCAACAGGTAACTCAATGTTTTACAAACACCTTTTCCTACTTATCAGCCCACCCATCTACTATTCATCAACAGGTAACTCAATGTTTTACCAATACCTTTTCCTACTTACCAACCCACTCATCTATTATATTATTAAAACAACAAACAACCAACGGTGTAGATTAGCTAGACATAATCAAATCAATAACAACGGCCAAGATTTACCTTCTAAGTCTAGCCCCGATGTTTTCTCAAGACGTGAATATAGAGTGTTCTTTTCCCCAACCGTCCAAACCGTGTACGAGATAAACACATTTGCTTCAAGCTGCGCATTTAAATTGTACTTATCCCCTACGTCCAAACCATCTACGAGATAAAAACTAACATTGCTGACCTTGCAAGATAAACCTATTAAAGATCCCATTAAAATTCTGATCTACCAACGCCTCTCCTACAGCCGGCGTCTGACCTGCGCCGCCTGTCCTACAGGCGTCATAGCCGCCGTTCAGCAGCCTCTGATATACGGCTGTCGTCGCCGCCGTACTGCATGGCTCTTCTGGATCTTCCGATCTTCGGTCATAGGCTCGCGGCTGGTATCGGAGAAGATGCCATCGGGCTGGAGCACTCAACCAAGCGATGGGTCATGGAGACATCAGAGAATAACTTCATCGGCAGACCGCAGACTACACAAAAGCTCTATTCAAATATGGTGATGCTCCACGATAAGTTTGGATGTTGGTCAGTCACGTTCTAGATTTGGTTCTATAAATACTTTTCCCTGATTTGCATCGTATGTATATGAGACTAGGATAGCTATTGAGGCTCAGCTTATTGCAGAAATTTGTGGTGTGATCACGGCATCAGATTTGGATCTTGAAGAAAAGGAAAACAGTATTTATCTCCCTCTTTCCCTTTGAATTCAATTAAAGGATCGGCCGTGGAAATACTATTGCTCGCACCGGTGGATCCAAAAGTCCAAATACGTATTAGCTTAGGATTTAGGTGCAATGGCCTTGGCAAATAATTTAACTCCGTGATGTGGATTTTTTCCTTGATTAATGACCAGTATTAGCTGAATTTTGTTTTCTGGCATGTGTTCAAATATAGGGAATACATTTGTAGTAGATTTCAGTCTTCGTAAGATATATTACACTGATATGAAATCTAAAAACTTGCATGAATAATTCCAGGTGGAAGATGTGGCCGGCGGACTGCCCAAGGCTACCAGCTGTTTGGAGAGCGAGGCACAGGTGTTGTACGAAGTCGCGAGGAGCCAGATAGATTCCATATTGTTCTCAAGTTAGACGGCGGCGGTTTCGGATCAGATCCAGCGGCTCTGGCTATATCGACTCGATGATTATTGGATCTTTGAACTGAGAATATAGAACCTTCTTCTTCCCAATTCTATGACTACCGAATTAACAAGAACGATATTGTTTAGAGGTATATATAGATTATAGCTTCCCTCATAGTTATACAACATCACTTAATGTGGCAGAGCATGCTCATAATGTTTCCTGTGTATGTTATCGGCTTCTGCCGGTTGAGATTGAGTAGGTGTGACGAATGGGTAGGTCTGTTTTCAGCTGGAGCACTCACATGTTTTTACCAATAGAAGCACCCAGGTATTTGTTACCTACGCTAATATATAATTTTCTCCTTTTATTTCAGGTATGTGGTCACTACGATAATGCATATCCAAGAATGGAGAGGGCCATGCTTTCAACAGAAATGAAGCAAGCTCAGATATTCAATGAGTTTATATGAAACGGATAGCTCAATTGGATCAAGCATAGGCCACTACTGTTAATGTATGTGGAGCATCGACGCTTTATCATATTTCAAACTATTAACTAGACACTTAGGTTTATAAACTAAACTTACTTTGAGGTTTAACGAGTGCTTTTGACAATATTTTGCATAACTTGCTAACATGATAATTAGAAAAATGAATGAACCTTTGAATTTTACAAGAACATTGTACAACAACAGTGCCAAATACTACAGGTTAGATTTTATAGGTCAATCAACAAAGATACGAGTATTCAATTTTATTGCCTATTTCATGGAGGTAGTGCCATGTATCACTTGTGCCATAGTGACATTAACTTTTCCATAAATGTTAAATATTGTGAAGTCATTGGTGCTACTTTACTGAAATTTCATTTTGCCTTCCCTTTTTATTTCTTATTAACTGGAAATGGCATGCCTGTAGTTTACTTGATTGGAATGGTGCTTCCAGCTCTACGAATACTACAACCCCAACGGCAAAACAAAAATCCTATGGATGGCGTTCACAACAGCTTATTATAGATTTTGTTTCCAATTCAATGTACGAATTTATGATGCTATTTCTTACCTGGTAGAAAGTATTATTTTGTTGAACCTCCACTCTTCGTTTGTTGTTTATTCTACGTATGAACATAAAAGGGAACCACATTTCTCTTCAAAACACAAAACATTTGCATATCGGTCAGAGATAAAACAGCAAAAAAGGAAACGGCCTACTATTTTGGTCGAAAAGGAGATTAGCATATGGGTTATTTTAAGAAGCCATATAATATTACATAGCAAAACTCTTAGGTGGAATGAAATTGTCTCTATAGAAAATTCGTACTAAGCCACGGATCATGCTTCCTCAGGTTGATGTCTACAGCCCTATTGCAAGGGGAATCAAACATCAGTAGATTGGTAGAACAACCATTGCAATCTCACACATGCCTGAATCTGACAAAAAGCTCACAGAAATGCCTGCGGTACAGCATGACATCTAGCCAGATTACCAGGTAGTTGCCACTTCCGAATACTTTCAGGGGTGATTCAGGTGGCTCACAATAATGTGCTTTATGCTAGAGGCATCCTTGCTACTGCTAGCTAGGAGCAAGAATTTAGTCCAGCGGCTTCGCTCACAAGCATTTCGATGGCGGAAGAGCTTAGAGATACAATTGAGAGCTTGCACATACAACTGCAAGCTTCAGGGCTTGACAAGCACCTTCTGCACACTCAAGGTTAGATCCTGAGCCTTTGCACATCAAGGTCACACAAGCCAAATGGTCAAAAAGAAACAAAACAAAGTTTTGACCAAATCTAACAATTTCATTATTTCTTATGTGAATTCTACTCTTTCTTCATTCATTTTCACGCCCATTACAAGATCTGCAATCGAATATTTTCTCTAAACAAAAACTAATTACAAGAAGGTTCTCAATAAAAAAATCTCTCGCTCGGTGAGATATAAACTAGACAATTCAAAATTATTGGCTTTCAAACCTTTTCTTTTGGAACACATTTATTTGCAAAAAAATGTATTGTACACTCTGTACACTCAGATGTATGCTTCATTGAAGATGAAAGGCACCAAAGCAAGTAAACTCTATTCTTTTGCAAGGAAAAAGTGAGTCCCTTAGTGAAGGTCAAACGAAATCAATTAACCTTGACACTAAACTCAAATCTATAATTATTATCTTTCTAGAGAAAAGTCAATAATTAGTTAAATACACAACTAGACGCGCAAATTGCGCGGGCCACCTCGCTAGTTCAATATTAATCAAGAGGTACCTCAATGTTTTACCAACAGCTTTTCCTACTTATCAACCCACCCATTCACTATTCATCAGCAGGTACCTTTATGTTTTACCAATACCTTTTCCTACTTATCAACCCACCCATTCAATATTCATCAACATGTAACTCAATGTTTTACCAAAGCTTTTCCTACTTATCAACCCACCCATTATCTATTTGTCAATTAGTAACTCAATGTTTTACAAACAGCTTTTCCTACTTATCAACCCACCCATTCACTATTCAGCAGCAGGTACCTTTATGTTTTACCAATATCTTTTCCTACTTATCAACCCACCCATTCAATATTAATCAAGAGGTACCTCAATGTTTTTACCAACAGCTTTTCCTACTTATCAACCCACCCATTCAATATTCATCAACATGTACCTCAATGTTTTACCAAACCTTTTCCTACTTATCAACCCACCCATTCACTATTTGTCAATTAGTAACTCAATGTTTTACAAACACCTTTTCCTACTTAACAGACCCACCCATCCACTATTCATCAACAGGTAACTCAATGTTTTACAAACACCTCTTCCTACTTATCAACCCACCCATTCACTATTCATCAACAGGTAACTCAATGTTTTACCAACACCTTTTCCTACTTATCAACCCACTCATTCAATATTAATCAAGAGGTACCTCAATGTTTTACCAACAGCTTTTCCTACTTATCAACCCACCCATTCACTATTCATCGAGCAGGTACCTTTATGTTTTACCAACACCTTTTCCTAGTTATCAACCCACCCATTCAATATTCATCAACATGTAACTCAATGTTTTACCAAGACCGTTTCCTACTTATCAACCCACCCATTCACTATTCGTCAATTAGTAACTCAATGTTTTCCAAACACCTTTTCCTACTTATCAGCCCACCCATGCACTATTCATCAACGAGTAACTCAATGTTTTACAAACACCTATTCATACTTATCAACCCACTCATTCAATATTAATCAAGAGGTACCTCAATGTTTTACCAACAGCTTTTCCTACTTATCAACCCACTCATTCACTATTCATCAGCAGGTACCTTTATGTTTTACCAACACCTTTACCTACTTATCAACCCACCCATTCAATATTCATCAACATGTAACTCAATGTTTTACCAAGACCTTTTCCTACTTATCAACTCATCCATTCACTATTTGTCAATTAGTAACTCAATGTTTTACAAACACCTTTTCCTACTTATCAGCCCACCCATCCACTATTCATCAACAGGTAACTCAATGTTTTACAAACACCTATTCATACTTATCAACCCACTCATTCAATATTAATCAAGAGGTACCTCAATGTTTTACCAACAGCTTTTCCTACTTATCAACCCACCCATTCACTATTCATCAGCAGGTACCTTTATGTTTTACCAATACCTTTTCCTACTCATCAACCCACCCATTCAATATTCATCAACATTTTAACTCAATGTTTTACCAACACCTTTTCCTACTTGTCAACTCATCCATTCAATATTCATCAACAGGTACCTCAATGTTTTGCCAACAACTTTTCGTACTTATCAAACCACCTATTCACTATTCATCAGCAGGTAACTCAATGTTTTACCATTGGGTTTTCCTAATTATCGACCAACCCTTTCACTATTCATCAACATGTAACTCAATGTTTTACCAACACCTTTTCCATTGTTTTCAACCTACCCATTCATTATTCGTTAACAAATAACTCAATGTTTTACCAGCACCTTTTCCTACATATCAACCCACCCATTCACTATTCATCAACATGTATCTCAATGTTTTACCAACACCTTTTCCTACTTATCAACCCATCCATTTTCACTATTTTCATCGACATGTAACTTAATGTTTTACCAACACCTTTTCCTACATACCAACCCACCCATTCACTATTCATCAACAGGTAACTCAATGTTTTACCAACACCTTTTCCTATTTATCAACCCACCCATTCACTATTCGTCAATTGGTAACTCAATGTTTTACAAACACATTTTCCTACTTATCAACCCACCCATTAACTATTCATCAACATGTAACTCAATGTTTTACCAACACCTTTTCCTACTTATCAACCTTGGCCCATCGTGGCCCAGTAATTAAACTCTTTTTTAATCTTGTCTTATTTTCTTTTTGGGCCGTCTCTTGAGGTCCAGTCCAATAAAAAACTCTATAAGTATTCCTGTTCTGGAACCGACGGAGCCCCCACACCTCCAGTTTCGCATTTACAGTTCTCCTCGCTCGAGAAGTGGGAGGGGCGGTTGAGAGCTAGCGGATAGAACGCTGGTGTAGGTTCAATCTCAAATCTCCCCCCATCAACTCTTTTTTCGATCTATACTTCTTCTTACTCTCCTGTCTAGTTGCATTTTGTAGCATTTCTCAAGTTTTTAGGGTTTTTTTCTCGGTGGAGATACTAATCTAAGTGTCTTTGGTGTTCGTTTTGTTGAATCAGAGTTGCCACTCTATCATTTTTTTGATGTCTTTGTTCGAATCTCATCCGAATCGAATATCTTCTTCTCATCTATTTATACTCTGAATTGTCTATCTGATGTCGTATAGATTTTTCCACAGGTGAACAGTAAGTGCGAACGAAAGGGGGTTTTCTCTCTGGAGGTTGTTGGTGTTCATCCTTTTTTTGGTGGAGATCTGGTTTTTTGTTCCTCGGTGGTGAGCACTTCTCTTTCTCTTTTTATGTATTTGTATGACCTTTTATCTAGATTTTTAACTATCTTATGTGTGTGAAATCTATGGGACTTAAATCCAGGTTATTTCTCCGTTTGAAAATATCTGTTCTGGGGCGGCTGTAAATTGCGTTGTGTCTGTTCCATGTTAATTGTAGTTATTAATTGGCACGTTGCACTGCAGATTGTGCATAAGTTCTAGGGTTCTGTAGCAGCAGATAGCATAGATTATGGGACTTGTTGTCTAGGGTTTATAAATCTTTGTTTTGGGGGTTGTTTTATCAACTAACTCATTCATTTTTTATCAACAAGTATCTCAATGTTTAACCAACACATACGTTCTGATGTTACCCACCCCCTTTTCTAGCCTAAGTGAATGATGAACACATTTGTACTTCTGCATATGTTTTATAGGATTTAGGCCAGGAGTGTAGTTTTTTGTACGGTTTTGTAGCAGCAGATACCAGATATTTATTGGACTTTTTTTAGGGTTCATAAATCTCTGTTATGGGGATTGTTTTATAAACTCACTCATTCACTTTTCATCAACAAGTATCTCAACGTCTAACCAACACATACGATCTGAAGTTACCCACCTCATTTTCTTTTGTTATCATAGGTTTTTGTAGACTAACTATGAACTTTTTCTGAATTGCATCTCTGGTTTGTCTGCTCGTTCTTTTTTGGTTTTTTATGTATATGTATGACATTTTCTATATTAACTATCTTTTTTATGTTCATGCTTTTTTATTACGCATCAACTTTGTAGCACGAATCGAATAAATGTGATCCAATATAATTGTAATATGTCTGTGTAGACAGCTGGTAGTCTGTTAGCATCACAGTAGATATCATAGTAGTTATCAACATTCATATACTGTAGTTATCAAGGAGCTTTTTTATCTACTTCTCATTGTTTGTCCTTCACTGTCAGTTATCAACATTCATATAATTTGATTAGTGCTTTTGTACATTTTAGGCAAGTGAAATTCAGTATGTCTACTTCTGTGACTGAAGATACGAGGGTTCCGGTGTCTAAGTTCATTCTTAGTAAACTAGGACTTACTGCTGGCCCAGTTACCAACATGTTTGTTGTCAAGAACCTTTCCTGTTTTGAGCCTGCTGGAGTCTTCAAGTGTCTCCATGTCATATACAAGCTAGTTGGCACAGAGTTTGATTTCGTAGTTAATCAAAGCTCGTGAGTGTGAAGTCTTTGTTAGGTGCACGACCCCTGTTGTGTCTGCGAAGCTTCACGATGTGCTTCTTTTAACTTTTAAGTTTGATGAAGCTCGCGTGAAGATTTACAAGGTTAGCTTCCTTGAACCACTTCCGGAAGATGAAGACATTTTCCTCAAGGAACCAGCTAAGACATTTTCAGCCAGCATGGAGAATCGTAGTATTACTCAGCAGAAGCTTCTAGGGTATCCCGTTGGGTACTCTGATGTAAGCCTTGACATGGAGTCCGAGGAGAACATCAGAATGACGGACACCACGATGAAGATTCTTGGTGTTTCTGAGGGTTCCCAAGAGAGTCTAGTTAGAGTGAACCTAAAATATCTGCTTTCACCTGAGTACATTGCCCATGCATACTCTGTTTTGCAATCCCCAGAGCTTGTCAAGTTTGTTGTTGATTACAACTCCAAGCTTTACATGAAGTTCAAGATCCCAATGATGGCTGAGGTGATGACCAAGAGCCACTACTTTGTTGATAGATTCATGATCAAGTTCTACTCAGTCAAGACTATCAAGAAGTGTTCATTCATGGAAGATATTGGCATGAAATGTCCATTATACGATGAGGCTCAAGAATGAAGATCACTTTGAAGACCACTTCCGATCCGCTTGATTGATAGGGAATGGACTCGCTTTTCTAAGTGTTTTAGAAGCACATTATGAAGTCTATGTAATGTGTTTTTTGTATCAAGGCTTAGAGCCCTTTGATGTTGATTGTCTACTCTATCATTATGTTTGAATTTTTTCTGTGTCTAGGTGGTTTGATGAACCCTATTTTTTAATGCTGCTTTTCGTCGCGTGTATGGATGCTTTTTTTTGTATTATGTAAGTTTCGGTTTGTGATGTGTGCTGCCATGTTTTATATTCTTCTAACATACAATATATTCTTTTTGTTTTTAACATGATGAGGACATCCCATCTCTTGATACAACCGATGTACCTACAGCCACACAAATACAAGGACCAATCACTCGAGCTCGTGCCAAACAACTTAACTATCGTGTACTTTCGTTTCTTGGAACTATTCCTCACATACATGAGAATATGATGCTGCCTAAATCAGATATGTTTGTTACTCTTAGGAATGATGGACCAAGCATGGATGAGGATGACAAGCATTGGAGCATGATCACGCATGGAGGAGATGGCAGCAAGCGTTTGAGGATTGAAGATGACGCCGCAAGTGGAGATTTCAGAACTTTGAAGCCATCATAATGGAGCAACGATGCTTGGACGAATTCTACAAGTTTCCCCATCATAAAATTCGTCCAAGAGTTATTATTGGTGCTGCGTCACCTTATTTAATGGGCCAGGCCCATGTATTTTCGGATTAGGTATTTTAGGGGATTTTAAGAGGCCATATAAGTGGAGGAAGGCCCATTTAGGGGTGTTTTTGGCCAACCCTAGCTGGTTGGACGAAAATCCCTTGACTTCCCCATATATATCCCTCCGTAGCCGTCATTAGAACTTGGATTTTGATTAGATTAAAAGTTAGCCATCGCTGCAACTCTCGTGTACTTCTTTTGAGGCCAACGCCCAGAACAAGACCGACTATTCGGAATCCCACCTTTTCAATAAAGCTTTCATCCATATTCGCAATATTCTGATTGCATCTTTAGTTCTTACTTGTTCTCGATTTCAGTAGGAATTAAGACCCTCGTCGGTCAGCTGATCGTGCATCCGCAAGATCGTAACTCCCGGAGATTGTCCTAGCGATTGCATTGGCGCACGAGCTTTGCACGTGTAGTCGGATCGTCAAGCACGAACTCCACCAACAAATCGATTTATCCCCATCTCATCGAAAGATCGGACACCTTTGCCCTATCAAGTGGTATCGGATTTCAGGTTGCTCGGTGAGATTTACAGCTTTCCTAGTTTAGATTTGTTTTACCTATAACCCGGAAAAAGCCCCACAAAAAGAAGTTAGATTAGATCATCCGTCCCATAGCCCCTCGCCAAGCCATTGCATGATCTTTTCAGTTTTTGCTTTTTGAGTCTTTGTCTGCAATCGTTGTGTCGCGTGCTGGTCTTAGCGTCTAGAGTCGTTAGAGTTTCGAGTTCTGGTCATAGTAGTCGCGTCGCCGCCGCACCATCTCCGCTTGCAGTGTCCTCGCCATATCACCGCCACCATACACTTCCGCCACATCTGCCATCAACTCTTTGTTGTTCCCCTTTGATTCCCATCATCGTAGGGTCTTTCTTGATCTTTGTTTCTGAGTTTTCCCGGGTTTTAGATCCGTTTTCTTGGTCAATTTCGCGTTTTCCGTCGGAATCCTGAAAGCAATCTAGCTGCAAAAAAAAAAAATTCCGGTCGCCCGACCATAGAGACCTCTGTGGTCTAGCGCCACAGTAGATTCCCCGAAAAAAAAAAAAATTCCGGTCGCCCGACCATAGAGCCCTCTGTGGTCTAGCGCCACAGTAGATTCCCCCGAAAAAAAAAATTCCGGTCGCCCGACCATAGAGACCTCTGTGGTCTAGCGCCACAGTAGATTCCCCCCAAAAAAAAAAAAAATCCTTCCCATAGGTTGCTCTATCCTTCAGCGCCAGTTTCGCTGTCCTTTGCATCTTGTGCCGCGTCGTGACCTCGTTGGTGATTTAGGCTCGCGTCTCTAATACGATCTAGCCTAGGACCAGCACAGTACCTTCGTTGAGCGTTTACTCAATTTGCATCGCTGATTTGATTATTGTGCCACCATATCACTATACTTTGCCTTCCCGTAGCTCTACATATTGTCTCCACGTGCACCGTGTCGACACCCGGTAATCGCTTTGGCAATCTTGGGAGACGCTCGATCCTTGCCGGTTGTTACATCACCTTCCTCCTGTTTGGTAAGAACTTGTAAGAGCTTTGTATTTTGCTTGACGAATTGCGCGTGAACCACCATATTCCGTAGTTTGTAGGCATATACATTTGTGCTTTTCGTGTACTAACCATGTCGGGACCGGTTGATCCGACCGCTGTTGACCCGGCCAAGATGACGCCCGAGCAGCTTGCATGCTCACTTCACCCACCTTTTGGGCGGGCATGCACGTGACACGATGCGCGCATTGGTGACGTGGATGCCAAACTCACCGACGCGCTGGACAAGCTGGATGGCCTCGAGGCAGCTTTCAACTCCAAGCTCGACGCCAAGTTCCAGGAGCTTTTGACACGGTTACCGCCGCCTAGCGCCAACGTGCAACGCCGCGCACGCCGCGTTCCTCGTGCGGACGTTCTCGCGCGGTACCGCTCCTCGCTGCAGCAGCCCGCACATGACGCGCCTTCTGATGAGGGATACGAAGACTATGAAGGGGACGCGGACGAGCAGGTAGATGAGAACATACTGGACGGCGAGGAAGTCCAACAACCTGCACCTGGTCGTCCACGGCAGCTGAACCGCAACGCTCGACCACCTCCTCGCCCGGTACGTAATGATGATGATCATGTTGCTAAACTGAAACTGAATATTCCGCCATTTGAGGGTAGATATAATCCTGATACATATCTTACATGGGAATTGGAAGTAGAACAACGCTTTGCATGTTTAAAATACCCTGATCACTTGCGTGTTAGTGCTGCTACTTGTGAGTTCACCGATTTTGCATCTATTTGGTGGTCTGAATATTGTAGAACACATGCAGCAAATATTCCTGCTACTTGGACTGGGTTAAAACTTGCTATGCGTACTCGTTTTGTTCCTCCACATTATCAACGTGATTTGCTGAAAAAATTGTCTCGCTTAGAACAAGGGAAAAATTCTGTAGAAGACTATTATCAAGAATTGCAAACTGGCATGATTCGCCGTGGTATTGTAGAGGATAATGAGGCTATGCTTGCACGTTTCTTTGGTGGTTTGAATAAAGAGATTCAGCATATTTTAGATTATAAGGAGTACAACACTATTACTCGCTTGTTTCATCTTGCTGGCAAAGCCGAACGTGAAGTGCGGATCGTCAACCACCATGGAGAAGAGCTAATGTTTCTGCAGGTCGTACATCGGCATGGTCTCCGCGACAATCAGCGCCACAATCTCGTGGTACTGCACCAGCACCTACTACCTCCAAGTACACCGCGCCTGCATCACGAGCACCTCCCGCCACTACACCAACACCATCGGCTGGTCCTCCTCGGAGTTCATCTTCCATGGCCTCCACGGGGAAGACGCGCGACATTCAATGTCGCAAATGCTTGGGATTTGGTCACATAGAGCGAGAATGCAGAACCAAGCGTGTGATGTTGGTGCGAGAAGATGGAGAATATGATTCCGCAAGTGACTTTGATGAAGATACATTGGCCCTTATTGCTGCACGTGATGGTGCCAACTCTGATTCCGAGAGAGAGATGGAGGTAATGGAAGCCGACACCGCTGATCAAGTACAGGAGCTTAGTTGCACAGCCGTGTGTTGAGCGTGCAATTGAGCAAAGCTGAGCATGATCAACGCCACAATCTGTTCCAAACAAGAGGCGTTGTAAAAGAGCGAGCTATAAGGATCATCATTGATGGAGGGAGCTGCAATAATCGGGCTAGCGTTGATATGGTAGAGAAGCTTTCTCTCCCTACAAGACAGCGCACACATCCATACTACATTCAATGGTTTGAGAGCTCTCGGAAGCTCAAGGTAACAAGAACTACACGTGTGCATTTTACTATTGGTACATATTCTGATTTTGTGGATTGTGATGTTGTACCTATGCAAGCTTGTTCTTTGTTACTTGGTAGACCTTGGCAATTTGATAGAGAATCTGTTCATAATGGTAAAACTAATCAGTATTCTCTTATGCATGATGGAAAGAAAATTGGTCTCAAACCTATGACTCCTGAACAAATACTAAAAGATGATCTTGCTAGAGCTAGTAGAGTAAAAAACGAGGAGAAATTTAAGAGTGAGAATCAGATTGTTGCTGCAGATTTTGTTCCACATAAGACTAATACTAAATCTGATTCGAACCATGCTACTGAAATTCGTTTGAAAAATCCTTGTTTGCTTGCTAGCAAATCTGATATTGCTGAACTTGATGTGGACACTACTCAATGCTATGCTATCATTTGCAAAGAAGTTCTGTTTTCATTTGAGGATATGCCTCCTTCCTTTCCACCTGCGGTTGCTAACCTTTTGCAGGAATTCATTGATGTGTTCCCACAAGATGTTCCCCCTGGACTACCACCTATCCGTGGCATAGAACACCAGATTGACTTGATTCCAGGAGCGCCGCTGCCGAACCGTGCACCATACCGTACCAATCCTGAAGAGACGAAAGAGATTCAGCGACAAATTCAGGTTCTCCAAGATAAAGGTTACATTCGTGAGTCTCTTAGCCCATGTGCTGTTCCTATTATCTTGGTACCTAAGAAGGATGGTTCTTCACGCATGTGTACAGATTGTAGAACTATTAATAATATTACCATTCGATACCGTCATCCAATACCTCGTTTAGATGATATGCTTGATGAATTGAGTGGTTCTCGTTATGTTCTCTAAAGTTGATTTGCGTAGTGGTTACCACCAGATTCGTATGAAATTAGGAGATGAATGGAAAACAGCGTTTAAAACTAAGTTCGGCTTATATGAGTGGTTAGTAATGCCCTTTGGTTTAACTAATGCACCTAGTACTTTCATGAGACCGATGAACGAAGTTTTACGTGCTTTTATTGGACGTTTTGTGGTGGTATACTTTGATGATATTCTGATTTATAGCAAATCTTTGGAGGAACATTTGGATCATTTACGTGTCTGTTTTCAATGCGTTACGTGATGCACGTTTGTATGGTAATCTTGAGAAGTGCACCTTTTGCACCAATCGAGTTGCGTTTCTTGGCTATGTTGTTACTCGCGCAGGGAATTGAAGTTGATCCAGCCAAGATTGAGGCAATTGAGAGTTGGCCGCAGCCAAAGACGGTCACACAAGTGAGGAGTTTTCTTGGCCTCGTTGGCTTCTATAGGCGCTTTGTGAAAGATTTTGGATCCATTGCTGCGCCGCCGAATGAGCTTACAAAGAAGGATGTGCCCTTTGTGTGGGGCGATGCACAACAAGACGCCTTCATGATTCTGAAAGATAAGTTAACACATGCTCCATTACTCCAACTTCCCGATTTCAATAAGACTTTTGAGCTTGAATGTGATGCTAGTGGAATTGGTTTGGGAGGTGTGTTATTACAAGAGGGCAAACCTCGTTGCATATTTTAGTGAAAAATTGAGTGGGCCTAGTCTGAACTATTCTACTTATGATAAAGAATTATATGCGCTGGTTCGGACATTAGAAACTTGGCAACATTATTTATGGCCTAAAGAATTTGTTATACATTCTGATCATGAATCGTTGAAGCATATTCGTAGTCAAGCTAAGTTGAATCGTCGCCATGCAAAGTGGGTTGAGTTTATAGAGTCTTTTCCTTATGTTATCAAACACAAAAAGGGTAAAGATAATGTTATTGTTGATGCTTTGTCGCGCCGTTATACTATGCTATCTCAACTTGACTTCAAGATTTTTGGATTAGAAACTATAAAGGAACAATACTTGCTTGATGCTGATTTTAGCGATGTGTTGCTGAATTGTAAAGATGGTAGAACATGGAACAAATTCGTCCTCAATGATGGATTTGTGTTCCGTGCTAACAAGCTATGCATCCCAGATGGTTCCGTTCGTCTTTTGTTGTTACAGGAGGCGCATGGCGGAGGATTGATGGGTCATTTCGGTGTGAAGAAGACGGAGGATGTACTTGCTGCACACTTCTTTTGGCCACGTATGCGTCGAGATGTTGAGAGATTTGTGGCACGCTGCACTACATGTCAAAAAGCTAAGTCTCGACTTAATCCACATGGTTTATATATGCCTCTTCCTGTTCCTAGTGTGCCGTGGGAGGATATTTCTATGGATTTCGTTTTGGGTTTGCCTCGTACACAGAAGGGGAGGGATAGTATCTTTGTTGTTGTGGATAGATTTTCTAAGATGGCACACTTTATTCCATGTCACAAAACTGATGATGCTACACATGTTGCTGATTTGTTCTTTCGCGAAATTGTGCGTTTACATGGTGTGCCAAATACTATTGTTTCGATCGTGATACTAAATTTCTTAGCCACTTTTGGAGATGTTTATGGGCTAAGTTGGGGACTAAATTGCTGTTTAGTACTACATGTCATCCCCAAACCGATGGACAAACCGAAGTAGTAAATAGAACTTTGTCTACTATGCTCGCGGGCTGTTTTGAAAAAGAACTTAAAATTGTGGGAAGAATGTTTACCTCATGTTGAATTTGCTTACAATCGTTCGCTGCATTCTACCACTAAGATGTGCCCATTTGAGATTGTTTATGGTTTTGTACCACGTGCACCAATTGATTTGTTGCCTTTACCATCTTCTGTGCAAAATAATTTGGATGCTACAGACCGTGCTGAATTGATACTAAAATTGCATGAGACTACTAAAGACAACATAGCACGCATGAATGCTAAGTATAAAATTGTTGGGGATAGAGGAAGAAAGCATGTTGTGTTTGATGTTGGTGATCTTGTTTGGTTGCATTTGCGCAAAGATCGTTTTCCTGAATTGCGCAAGTCTAAACTAATGCCTCGCGCTGCTGGTCCTTTTAAGGTGTTAGAGAAAATAAATGATAATGCATATAAACTTGAGCTTCCTGCAGAATTGGGTCCGGTTAGTCCTACATTTAACATTGCAGATTTGAAGCCTTACTTTGGTGAAGAAGAGGAGCTTTCGTCGAGGACGACTTCAATTCAAGAAGGGGGCATGATGAGGACATCCCATCTCTTGATACAACCGCTGTACCTACAGCCACACAAATACAAGGACCAATCACTCGAGCTCGTGCCAAACAACTTAACTATCGGGTACTTTCGTTTCCTGGAACTATTCCTCACATACATGAGAATATGATGCTGCCTAAATCAGATATGTTTGTTACTCTTAGGAATGATGGACCAAGCATGGATGAGGATGACAAGCATTGGAGCATGATCACGCATGGAGGAGATGGCAGCAAGCGTTTGAGGATTGAAGATGACGCCGCAAGTGGAGATTTCAGAACTTTGAAGCCATCATAATGGAGCAACGATGCTTGGACGAATTCTACAAGTTTCCCCATCATAAAATTCGTCCAAGAGTTATTATTGGTGCTGCGTCACCTTATTTAATGGGCCAGGCCCATGTATTTTCGGATTAGGTATTTTAGGGGATTTTAAGAGGCCATATAAGTGGAGGAAGGCCCATTTAGGGGTGTTTTTGGCCAACCCTAGCTGGTTGGACGAAAATCCCTTGACTTCCCCATATATATCCCTCCGTAGCCGTCATTAGAACTTGGATTTTGATTAGATTAAAAGTTAGCCATCGCTGCAACTCTCGTGTACTTCTTTTGAGGCCAACGCCCAGAACAAGACCGACTATTCGGAATCCCACCTTTCCAATAAAGCTTTCATCCATATTCGCAATATTCTGATTGCATCTTTAGTTCTTACTTGTTCTCGATTTCGGGTAGGAATTAAGACCCTCGCTGGTCGAGCCGATCGTGCATCCGCAAGATCAGTAACTCCCGGAGATTGTCCTAGCGATTGCATTGGCGCACGAGCTTTGCACGTGTAGTCGGATCGTCAAGCACGAACTCCACCAACAAATCGATTTATCCCCATCTCATCGAAAGATCGGACACCTTTGCCCTATCATAACATATCATTTGTTTGTCTGTTTTTTCCAGGGTATGTCGTACATCGCTAAGATGAGGAGGCCATCAGTTACTCGTCATGTTATGAGTACTCTTGGAGAGTATCCTGGAAAAGTGCATGATATTTACCTTTTCCGTGTGATGGATTTTCGGCTTGATGGTATATTCATTTGTCTTGCACTAGCAAAGAAGCTGTTGACTAGGGAATTTCAGTACATAGTTAACCAGGGCAGCAAAGCCAAAGTTTTCATCAGGCCCAGTGGCACAGATGATAAAGCTACTCTTTTAGCTGCTTCTGAATTTAAGTACATGATGAATCACTGTCATATCAAGATCAGCAAGATAGAAGAGCTTCACTACAAGCCAGTTTCCAAGGATTACTCTCTGAACAAACCACTGTCGACATTCCCTTCTTCGTATGATCATCTCCCAGTTGAAAGGATGACTCAGTTATCTTATCCTGTTGGTTTCTCTAACCAAGGTGATAACATTGATGGTTTTTGCAACACAAGAATGTCAGCAACGACCATGAGTCTACTGGGTATATCTGAAGGAGTGCAATCTGGTCTTCTCAATGTCATCGTCAAGTACTTCGTTCGACCTTCAACCATTGGACTTGCACTTGAAGTCATCCCTTCAGACTTTGAATTCAAGTTTGCCATTGACCAGGATGGAACTTTTTACATGAAGTTCAAGAAGCCCGAGCAAGCTGAAGCTGTTGCTAGGAGGCATTACTTCATTGGAGGCAAAATGATCAAGTTTTACTATGTGAAGACTGTCGAACAGTTGGATGAACAAGCTGACAAGGGCAAACTGCCTTTCTCCAAGAAGCATCATACCGATGATTTCTATGAGCTTTTCTAGTCGTTCTATGAATGTGTAGTTATGGTTTCGTGTCGTTAGTTATCTACAGTCCTTGTTTTGTTTCAAAAATTTGTCATGTAATAAGTAGGTAGCTAGAACTTTACATGTTTTGTACTCTCCAGTGTTGTCTTTTGCTTTATCTTATCTGCAGTCAGTATGTTGTTTTTGTAATGGACATTTATGATGTAATAAGGTTGTAGCAAGATCTGCTACAACCAGATATCTGTTTGTCATTTGCTCTGTTTGTATTCAGATCTCTCACTTTCTACTGTATGTCCAAAATACTGTCTAGCTTGCCGTCTATTTTTTTACAAGTAGTTATGAACATATTATCATTGTTCATGACGCCGGCATCTAGTCTATATTTTTATTCTTTTTTATTTTTTTACAATGGTTTTCTTCAAATGGTCTTCCCATAATCGGACAGATCAAATGGTTCTATTTTTTCGTAAGGCAGCAGTACTCATACTCTATTTTTGTAATAGTTATCAAGGGTGACAGTTTTTAGTTACCAATGATGCACAAATGTATTTACCGACACTTGGCATTACAGATATTTCTTTTTGTACGTCCTCTTTTTTTTATTAGCTTTATAAAATAGAAATGTTGGATTTTTTTTCACTTTACTTCGTTATGTATCTTTTTGGGCCTTCTCTGTACTGCTCTAACAGCCCATTTCTCTGTCTTTCTCATTTCCTTTTGGGTCCTAGGTTTCTTTTTCTCAGACATTTGCTCGGTGGAGAGGCAGTTGGTGGTAGAGGGAACAGTGTCTTTAAATATCAAACACAGGGGCAAGTATCCAAGGGCGGACGACTCATTTCCAATCTGGTGGACAAGCGATTTGTCTTCAATCTCTGCGCAGTAGTCCACTTCTTTTCATCTTCCGGTGAGTTTCTTTTTAGTTTTGTTTTGTTATTTGAGATCTATTCTTTCTTTTCGTTGTGTTCTTTACGCATCTCCTTCTTTATCTCTTCTCCCAAATCCATCCAGCAGTCATCCTTTTTCATTTGTTTGTCCATAGCAAAGTTGCTTGGATTTATTCCTTTTCACTTTCATGTATCCTCTCTTTTCCATCTTTTTTGCATCTGCTGTCTTTTGAAGAACGGGGTTTTTTTTGTATTAGTCAGTTATTTTTTAGGATTTGTTTTTTTTTTGGAGATCTACATTTGGTTCTTGACATTTTTGAAAACTCTCTATGTGTGTTTCCTGGTTTTGCAGTATCAGATCTAATGATTTTACTTTTCTACAGTATATTTGGTACTTTTTTTTATTCATGTATGAACTTCCTGTACTTTTAGCCATGGATCAGGCGCAGTGTGTCATATGCGGGCAAGGTTCGTTGCTTTGTGGTGGGCGTTCGAATAGACGACTTCAGTCTATCGAGATTGCTGTGAAGGATGGGTTCGAACATGGAGTTGTAAGTTCAATATATTTTTATATTTTGTCATCTTTTTTTTACGATGCAGGTGTTTTCCTTTTATGCATACGTGCTTTTTTTTACTTAACTTTTTTGCTGTCCAATGTGTGGTGTAGTTGTTTTTTGGTATTACATCTGAAGTAAACAAGTAATGATAATAATATGTAGTGGCTAGCCAATTTTTTTTAGTTATCAATGCTAACCAAGCTGCATTTTCCTGCAATATGTTTCTTGTGTCTACCTGTTGTACATCTTGTCGAAGTTACGAAGGTCTTAATTATGTAATTATTGAATACATGCTTTTAAAGTTATCAACCAAGTTTGCATTATTACAAATGCTTTTTCTTTTCTTTTCATGTCATTGTTTGTTTTGTTTATGCTATGAAAGTTACCAAGGTATTAATTAAGTAATGATGGAATACAACCTTTAGTAGTTGTCAACTAGTAATTTTAAATTTTTAAATATTAGTACACGGTACATATGGTTTTTTATTGTGTTCTTTATGCTTTTTTTACTATTATTACTTGCAAGTTCAATGTGTATTTTTATTTTTTTATAAGATTGTTCCTTGCAAGTTCAAAGAGCCATTGAACACTATGTGCAACGGGAAGAATTGGATGGTTGCCAAGTCTGAAACTAGCACATTCGATTTCTACCTCCATAAAGAAGAAGTAAGGAAAACAATATGTGGATCTTACTGGAGATCGTATGCCATAGCTTACAATGTTGAGATCGGCGATTCTATTTTCTTTGAATATGACAATGTAAGTGCTACATTTGAGGTTTTTCTGTACCAGCTGGTAGATGGCTTGAAACTTGTAAAGCCTCGTGTGTCACCCACTGGTATGACCTAAAATCATAGTCTGTTTACATTTCTTCTTTTTTTCATTTCTTTCTATTTCCTTAACGTACAGTTCTAGCTATTTTTTATTTTGTTAAATGCTTCCCCTTCTTTGTTTTTCTCATTTTTTGTTGTTTTTGTAGTGCTATATGATGTTCCTCATGAAATTAGGACTCTTCACAATACAATTTTCTATGATGTGAGGAAAATCACTGAGAATGACATGGCCAATATCACTTTTGGAATTCTCAAAGTAGTTCACGCTGATGTAGCACGTGAGCTTACTGATGGTGAATTCTATGTCAGCTCTAGTGAAATGCAGTTCTTTGCTCACAAGATAGATGCAGAGAATGTTGAAGATGGAGCACTGGTATTTTTCAACACATAGTTTATTTTTTATACACATGGTTTTTACGTATTCAATGCAGTTGAATAACTTTTTCATTTCTTTCCTGTGTGTATTTTGTATAACAGTTCATTCCAGCCAGGGTTGTTCGTCAACTTAGAATGCCAGGTTTTGGGCAAGCTTTGCTGATGAACAGGTCACTGCCTGAACCGTATGGTGCTAGCTACAGCATAAATGGTGATGACATGTCTGGAACAATAATAATAGACCATGGATGGGATGGATTTGCTGAAGATGTCAACATCCAGGAAGGAACCCTTGTTCTGTGTAGGATCCATGCTACAGTTGACTCAGTGATGGTTGTTAACTTCGTCGAGATATCCAACCAGTGAAAAACAAGCTTCTTATCAAATGGACTTTCAGTTAACCTTCTATAAGTAGTGGCGAAATCTCTGTGTGTGTTTGTTCTCTTTTTGTGTGTGTGTGTAATCCCCCATATGTGCTCATGTGTTTGTAATGACTGGATATGTAATCGTTTGTTTGTGTTGAACAATTTATGTCTTTTTGTCTAATTCAAGCAAAATGTTTTTTATTTTTTTGCACATAAGTGTCGTCGTGCTATCTCTCCATGTTTAGATATCTTTTTTTTGACATTTCATGACGTTAGGTTTGTTTACCGAAACTACCATGGCATTTTTTACGTGTTATATTTCTTTTCTTTTTCATCTCAGTGGTTTTTTTACATTTTTTTTTGCTGTATACTTTTTATAGTGGTTGCGTCCTTGGCCCCTCTGCTTGCTGCCACAGCAGCATATATTTTAATGCTACAGTTAGGAGGAAGGTGAGACGACTCAGTCTCAATAAATAGACACCTGTTGTTACTTCTGCAGCTCTTCTCACTCTTGGCTCTTCCGTTTCTCCCTCTTTTTAGGTCTACTTCCAGATCGAGCTTTTTTCTGTCAGTGCTGCTCCTCCCTTACACCAGACGAAAGAAATCCTTCTTTTTCTTTTGTCTATCTTTTTTTTGGTGTATCTTCTCCAAAGCTGTATCAGGACGGTAAGGGTTTTTGTTGTTCTGAATCCGGATCCCCCATGTGTTTTTGCAGTACGGACTCGTTTCATTCCTTTTTCTGTCCCCTCTGTCGATTTGCCTTTTTTGCTAAATCTAGTAAGTACCATGGACAACAACTTTTTAAATATGAAATCAGATTCTGAATATTTTTAACCCTAATAGATCAGATCTACAAGTAATAGTTTTGTAGATCTGGGTTTTTTTATCTAATCTCTGCGAGCTCGTCCTCTATTTCTTTTATTTTACTTACAGATGTCATGTTTTTCATATTTGTAGGTGTTTTGCTTTTCAAGATGGTCTGCAATGTTTGTGGTAATCCAGATGGATCATGCAGGGCCAAAACAAGGGATTGCTCTTTTTTCATATCAGAGCTATTGGTTAACTCTGATAAGTGGCTGGTAACATTTCTTTTCATTTCTGTTTATACTTTTATGTGGGATTTTTTCCCCTGACATGTTTTTATCACTATAGTAATGTATATTTTTTACATATTTTTGGTTTTGCATGTTTTCACCATACTTTATTATTTTTGGCAGAATGTTCCATGCTATGTTAGAAACCAGATAAACATGATATGTGCTGGCAGAACTGAAATCCCTGTCTCTGATAATTTTGGAATCAATTACACTTTCAATGTGGCGATGAATGAGTCGGTAACAAGTTTTTATGGTTGGGGGTGGAAGGATTTTCTAAACATGTCCAATTCCCAGCCTGGTGATTTCATTATGTTTCAAATGACCAATAACCCCGACACACTAATTAAAGTAGGAGCTTGCAAGTCAGCAACAATGTCTCAGATCAGTAAGGTCCAAGCTGATACTTCGAGTCCTTCTTATATTGAATCATTTGAGGGAGGACCAGATCAAAGTGAATCAAGTGATGGAGAACCAGATCAAGGTTGTATGATTTTTTACTTTTATTCATATGTTCTTAGCTATGATGCAAAATGCATACACCTTAAACAACATTAGCTTATTCATACTTTTCTTTTCATTTTGTTTTTCTTTCTTATCAGTGTATGATAGACACAGTGTTGTTGTCATGACAAGGCCACTTGATTGGACTATGAATCTTTTGGCTAAGTGGAGAGCAGTTGTTAATAGGAGAGGCACTGGATTGGGACCATTGTTTATGCACAAACTCACTGCCACAAACATTAACAATTCCCTGATGGTATGTATGTAATTTGTTTCTCCTTTTTATATATGTCCTTTTAAAAAGAAAAAAATTGTACTCAAAATCATTCAATGAATATGAATGCTTATATATTAGGTTGTTTTATTTTTTGTTGTTGTACTGTGCAGAAAATTCCAACCATGGTTGTCCAGGCTCTTAACCTTGAACCATCAGGTGCTATGGTTCTATCAGTGGATAACAAACCAGATGTTGTTGGACAGTTCTATCCCTCCTCTGATGGTAGAATGATAATAAGTCCTGATGCATGGGAAGATCTTGCTGAAAAGAATGGACTAGAAGCTGGTCAAGTGGTGATGTTTCTCTTCCATCCATATGGTGATATCATCACAAGAAGGCAGGGTGTTGTTGTTACTGTCGATGTCATTTGAAGATGTAATGCATTTTCTGTATGTTGGAACATTGTTCAATCCGTTTAGTATCGTGTGAAACAGTTGTTAGCCGTTCTATATTCCTGAATTATGTTTGTACCTCAACTTTTCGAGATTTGAAGTTTTTTGTGTACTATGATGGTGAATTTTATGTCCCTTTTTATTCTGTTCAACTCATCTGTATGTATGTGATCTTTTTATTCTTTATCAACCTCAGAAGCTTATGATTCCAACATTTTTTGTTTATAAATCCAGCTATTCACTTATCATTTTTTTATAGATCCTACCCCTGTAATGTGTTTTGTTACCAACATTTTTATGTGTTGACATACATTTTTATATTGTACAAATGCCCCCTCCCCTTTGTGTTTAGTGAAACAAAGTACTATTTATCAACGCACTTATTCAGTTTTCACCAATACGTTAATCAATGTTGTACCAACCCTCTTTTTTTCATTTTCTAATCGTGTGTTAGTCTCTTATTGGGCCGTCTCTTCATGTCTAGTCCGGTCCAGTCCAGCCCACTTATAAGTTTGCTTCTTCTTGAACCGTCGGAGCCCCTACTCCTCGAGTTGCTCATTTACAGTTCTCCTCGCCCGAGAAGAGGAGAGGCGGTTGAGAGCAAGCGGAAAGAAAACTCTGGTGTAAGTTCAATCTAAAATCTCCCCCCATAAAATCGTTTTTCGATCTTCTTCTTTACACTCCTTCGCATTCCTGTTTGTTTGCTTTTTGTAGCATTTCTCAAGTTTTTCAGTGTTTTTTCTTGGTGGAGAAACTAATCTATTTTTCTCTCTGGTGTTCTTTTTCTGTGGAATCCGAGTTGCGGCTTGAGGGTTTTATGTTATCTTTTGTTCGAATCTCACCCGAATCAACTCTCTTCTTCTCATCTATTCTACTTTGAATCGACTTTTCTGATGTCGGATTGATTTTTTCATTTCGCAGGTGAACAGTAAGTGCGAACAAAAGAGGCGGTTTTCTCTCTGGGGATTTTGTTTGTGTTCATCTATTTTTTTGTTCGAGATCTGCTTTTTCTTCTCTTGGTGGTGAGCACTTCTACTATGTTTTTATCTAGATTCAACTATATTATCTAGATTTAACTATATTATTGTTCATGTTTTTTATTAAGCATTTTTTGTTTCTAGCAGCAAGTCAAGAAATGAGATGCAATATATTTTTGTAATCTATGATTCTGAAATCCAGGTTTTTTTTTCAGCATCAAAGTAGATATGATGATAGTTATCAACATTCATATATTGTAGTCATCAATTGCTTTTTTATATACTGCTCGTTGATTTTCTTCACCGTCAGTTATTGGGTTATTTTTATGTTGAGACGCACAATAGCTATCATAGATTTTTTTGTAGATTAAGTATGAACTTTGCTGAATTAGATATCAATTTTCATATCTGGTTGCCTGCTCCTTTTTTTTTTTGTTATACCTTACTATGTATGACATTTTTCTTTGATTAAATCTCTTTTATGTTTATGCTTTATTACACAGTTATTTTTTTTTCAGAAGTAAGCCAACAAATGTGATCCAATATATTTTGTTTACATGGCAGTTCACACCGAGTGATTTCCATGCTGTTCCTTTTCATCTTTTTCTCCACTGACCTCTTTTTTGTCTTCCTCTTCTAATGGATCAGGAAGGCAAGGTTAGCAATCACAGCAGTGACATGGATCAGCAAGAGGAGGTTAGCAGTCACATTGATCAGGAAGAGGAGGTTAGCAATCACAGCAGTGACATTGATCAGGAAGCAGAGGTTAGGAGTTACAATACTAAAACCCATAAGATTATTGCACATTCGGCCGAGATTGAGGTTGTCTACACCGATGACAACCATAAAGCGGCCGAGATTGTGGACATGTACGAGCAGTGGCTTAGCAAGGATGAATACAAGTTTGTGGGCCTCGACTTCGAGTATTGCGACCCACAATTTGAAGGTGACTATCGTATCGCCGTTGTTCAACTGTCGATGAACAACCATGTATTGGTATACCAATGGTCAAGGTATGATATGTCAACTTCCATTTTATTTTTTCTTGTGTTCTAATCAGTTTTTGTGAAACCAGATGTTTTAATAACTTATTTTTGTCATCTAGATTCAATGATTAATGCTAGTTTTTTTATTTTATTTTTGCTGCTGATAGTTCAACTTTCCAAATTTTTTGTGTTCTATTCAGTGGTGAAAGCAGATTTTTTCATAACTTACATCCTTCTGTTTTTATGTTGCAGTAGCCTGAAGTGGTGTCCGAAACTTATGGATTTCTTACGCAGCGGCGTACATTTTGCTAGCGTTGACATAAGGAATGACAAAATAGCAATCAAGCAAAGTTGGAATATTGAGATACCAACTCAGTGCCACATTGATCTGCAAGACGTGTTCAAGCTCGATCGTGACAGGACTGGAATGGCTGACATGGCAGCCAGCCTCATAGACAGTAGCTACAAAGGAATGAAGAAAGATTTCCCATCTGTTCAGCACAAGTTCTGGGAGAAGAATCCGCTTGATGATATTAATCTTGAGTATGCAGCCAGAGATGGTTTTGTGGCGTATCAACTGTACCGTATAATTCGTAACTGCAACTATGGACTGCGGCACCTGCTACCTACGCTGGCAACACCAACAGCAGTTGAACCCGCTTCAACGAGTGGCATAAACGCTTCTTCATCGAGCAGCAGCAAGGGAAAAGAATTGGCTGGCAGCAAGCGCTTCAGGGGTGATGAAGGGTGGACATACACGCGAAATTCTGATGGACATGAATATTGGAGTGCCGCGTCCTGGAGATTTCCCTCTTTTTATCAAACAAGCCCTCTTCGTTTTCCTGGGGTCCAGTGGGACAAGTGGCCGGAGGAGAAGAAGCCGAAGATAGATTGGAGTGGCGATGCCCCAAACACACCCTAGATAGATTTATGTTATGTCAAGTGTGTATGTTGATACTATGGTTTGGTAAATGTGTTGAACTACTTGACTAAATGCAAAGCGTGTGTGTGCACCTGAAAAATCTTCAACGAATTTGCTGTGCGTACGTGAAAAATTCAAGTGTGTGTGAGTGTGTAGCTGAAAAAAGGCTACTATGTTGCTGTATGATCCTTTACAAATGCAAAGCGTGTGTCTACACCTGAAAAAATCTTCAACGAAAATGATACCGAGTTGGTACTGTGTTTGTGTATGTAGCTTAAATGTTACTTTCAGTGTTTGTGTGCAACTGAAAAAATCATCACGAAAACATGATCAACAAATATGTTCCAACCCTCCCATGCACTCTTCATCAACAGTTGACTCAATCTTTTACCAACCCATGTCCTCTTTTCTTACCTCCTTTTTTTGTAGTACAACGTGGTCCTTTTGTTTTCCTAAAGGAATACGTGACATAGGCATACCCAATGGGCCTGCCGAAGATGGTACCCGGGGTTTATTGAAAGCCCACGACCCGAAGAATAAGAAGATTAGGAAGTCCAAGATACTGTTAAGGAAAGCTAGAGTTGTAATAGGAGTCCTCGTTTGTAATCTTGCGGGATGGGTTAGAAACCCTCCCGGACTCTGTAAACTTGTGTATCATGAATTCCTCGGCTCCGCCTCCTATATAAGGGGGAGTCGAGGGACAAAGAAAGGATCGAATCATTGTCTCACAAACCCTAGTTTTTACATCGTCGAGTACTTTTCGGCTGAAACCTTCGAGATCTACTTGCCCTCTACATCCAACGAAACCCTAGTCTACAATTCGTAGGCATTGACAAGTTAATCCCTTGTCAATTGGCGTCGTCTGTGGGATTTAGAGGTTGCAAGGAGCTGATCTCGATGGCACGTCCAGAATCGTCGACTTCGTCGGTAGCAAGCAATGCGATGGATCGAGGTAAACGGGAAAAAACTGATCTAGTTGATTTTATTCCTCACCCGCCCTCCCGTTTGGATGCATGTGCGTATCTGGAGGAGCCCATCGTCATGACGTTCGGAGAATTCCGATTTAGCGTCAACAAGGAAGGATCTTATCGTCTCGAAGTTCCGATCTCGTCGGAATTTTCAGTGATCAATTCTGACTTTTCATCGAGTGATGAAGAACTTTCGTCGCCACGCTTCATCAACACCAAGGCAGGCGGAAAGCTCGCCAAGATCTTCAGCGACACATCCTTCGGGTCGTCTGCGGACTCCTTTATAAGCAGCGACTCCGATAGCGTCGACAGCTTCAACTTCATCGACAAATCTGCTGCCATCGGAAAGGTCTTCACCAATCTCTATGATGGTGTCACCAATCCTGACAAAAATCAACACCCAAAATATCATCAAATCTATGCAATCGAGGAGGCAAGCCGAGCAACACCAGAAATGTCAGAGGCTTTCGACGATTTGGGAAACCCATACGTCGATCCCGCTGATCTTAGAAGAGGCCTAGGCACTAAATATGTCGGGTCTTCGCCTCGCGAAAGAGTTCAACTCCCACAAGCAGCGTGGGATAGAGCCGCAAGAGCTATGGACGGTACAGAACCAATGACCACAACCGCTACTGTCAAAGAGTTACAGGCCTATCAATATAGACTTGCTCGTGTGAGTAGGGAGTTGGAAAAACAAACAGCCTCCCTGAACAGAAGAAGGGAAGCAGCTTCCGCGTCAAGTAGGCGAAGAGCAGAACTAAGCCGACAATCAGGAACTTCGGGAGATAGTCATAGAGAGGCTCGAAGGAGAGCAAGATCTCGACTGCAAAATATACCCGAAGCAGAGAGAGATCATCTGGTTCAAAACCTCGACATGTCTTTCATGATGATCGACACCAGGGGAAATATTATCCCTAAAACACCAGAAGCTGGGTACATGGCAACGCAAGCTTATATCCTCGCGTCCAGACCACCCCCTGGGGATCCGAGAGAAGCGTTATTCAACATGGCAATGGCAGGAGTTGGAGTCATGGGAACAGCATTCACAGCTACACCTCCCGAAGGAACTGCAAGGCAAAATAGTCCACGACCCACTGCAGCAGTGCAAGATCCACCGAGAACAAGTGGGGCAAGAGATACAACGGCTCAAGCAAGGGTAGACAGAGCGCGACAAGAAAGAAGAGAACATCGGCATTCACCAGAAGTTGCAGATGAAGATCTGTGTGGGCTCCCGTGCTTTACGAGACGAGTCCGAAAAACTCGAGTCCCGTCAGGGTTCAAGCTACCCGAAAACTTCAAGAAATTCGACGGATTAAAGGATCCTGAAGATTGGCTCGTTGATTATCTGGAGATGGTGAAGTTGATAGGAGGAACCAGGGCAACAGCTATGCAAAGCATCCAGGTACATATGAGTGGAGCCGCACGATCTTGGATAAAGAAACTTCCCCGGGTTCTATCGACAATCGGGATAGTTTCGAAGACATCTTCGTGAAAAATTTCCGGTCCACATGCAAGAAACCAAGCATCATTGGAAGAGTTGAGGGAGTGTAGACGAAACACGACGAATCTATGAGAAAATATATACGAGAGGTGGAACATCATCAAAAACTCGGCAGAAGATATATCTGACGAGAGGGCAATAGATGCGTTCGTGGCAGGAATTCGACGAGGAGATTTTGTCGAGGACCTAGGAAGAACTAACCCAAAAACAATATCAGCATTAATGGAAATATAAAAAAAGTGGGCAGATGGAGAAGATGCTATACATAACAAGCGACACAGATCACCAGAGGAGGACCGCAGTCGAAATTTTCAAAATAGAAGGCGATTTTCTCGCCAGTTCTACAATAATGATGCTCCTGGCCACATATCGGCTGGGTTCCGAGGAAACTCTGGGGGAAGCAATCAAGGTAATTACCAAAGAGGTAACGAGCAACAAGGCGACAACAGAGGTGATTACCGTGGTAATAGGCAAAATAGTGGACCAAGGTTTCAGAGACCATATGTGTCTCCCGAGGAAATGATGAACGGACCATGTCAGATGCATTTTTACCTTGATAATGATGGGAAGAGGCAGTCAGGACATCTGCAGAAGGATTGTCGGAATTTTCAAGCAATGTTGCGAGCCGCAGGAATGGCCAACGCTCAAGCGATGAATAGAAACCCCCAGGGGCCAAGGAGCGAGATACATCTCCCACCCCCTCCCGCAATTACGGACGAAAATCGACACTAGCTCAGAATAGCGGCAGCACCACAACCACCTCCATATGTTGACCCTAATTCTAATGGTGCGAGTCTTGATGATTCGAAAGCCGAGCCATCTAACAGGGCGCAGAAAGTAATTTCGCGGCAAGTGTTCATGGCAGAAAAGATGCCTCCACCAACAGTCGAGTACCTAAATTGGTCGGGACAGGACATTGGCTTCACAATTGCGGATCACCCGCAGCAGGTTCCTCGACCAGGGCAATCCGCACTTATCTTACCCGCAGTAATTGCCGGTTTTGATGTGTCGAGAGTCTTTATAGATGGCGGCAGCAGCTTAAACATTATGTACGCAGATACATTAAGGAAGATGAACATATCCCTGGCAAATCTAGCACCAACTGATACACGTTTCCACGGGATCACGCCAGAGAAACCAAGTTATCCGTTGGGCAAGATCAATCTCGACGTTCAGTTTGGGACCCGAGAAAACTACAGGATAGAGAAATTGGAGTTTGAAGTCGTGGATTTCCCGTCGCAATATCACGCTTTGTTGGGACGACCAACATATGCCAGATTTATGGCGGTACCTCACTACACGTACTTATTGTGGAGGTTGCCTGGACCCAAAGGACCAATCACAGTCAAGGGAAGCTTTGCGTTAGCTGATAAGTGCGACAGAGACTTTCATCAACTGTCGGAAACTTTCGGGATGCAAGCAGAATATATGGCGCCAAGGCTCACTGATTATAATGTGCTGCCAGACACAGGGAGGCCACTCAGGGAACCAACCTTTAACACGACAAAGGATTCAAAAGAGGTGCAGATCCACCCGACGGACCCAAAGAAAACAACGTCCATCGCAACAAATATGGACCTCGCATAGGAAAGCGCGCTCGTCGAGTTCCTCCGTGAGCACTGGAAAATCTTCGCATGGTGTCCAGCTGACATGCCAGGAGTACCCAGGGAACTTGCCGAGCACCACCTAAACTTGGATCCTATTGCGAGACCAATCAAACAACTTTTGCGGCGTTTTTCGGAACCAAACCGCAAAGCTATGCTCGTCGAAATTGATCGACTCAAAGATGCTGGTTTTATTAAAGAGATATCTACAGAAGCCACGTGGGTAGCTAACCCAGTGATGGTGCCGAAGAAAAACACGAAAGTCCTTCGCATGTGTGTCGACTTTACGTGCCTCAATAAACATTGTCCAAAGGATCGCTTTCCCCTCCCAAGGATCGATCAAATTATCGACTCCACGGCAGGATGCGAACGTCTTTCCTTCTTGGACGCATATTCTGGTTATAACCAGATCCGATTAAAGGAAGACGACGAAGCCAAGACAGCGTTCATCACACCGTATGGTGTGTTTTGTTACAGAACAATGCCTTTTGGTTTGAAAAATGCGGGAGCAACATATCAGCGGATGATGCAGAAATGCCTAGCAACACAGATTGGAAAAAACATACAAGTCTACATCGACGATGTCGTCATAACTTCAAAAAAGGGGGAAACATTGATCGAGGATTTGAAAGAAACTTTTGCCAATCTCGACAAGTTTTGCCTCAAGCTGAATCCGACAAAATGTTCTTTCGGCGTTCCTGCGGGAGAACTTCTCGGGTTCCTAGTCTCAGCAAGAGGGATTGAAGCAAATCCCGAAAAAATCCAGGCTATCGTAACAATGAGGAAGCAAACAAAGTTGAAAGAAATACAGCAACTAACTGGGCGAGTCGCAGCTTTAAGCAGATTCGTCGCCAGGATGGGAGAAAAGGCGCTATTGTTCTACGCCTTAATCAAGCAAGGAGAAAAGTTCCAATGGAACGAAGAGGCAAACAGGGCTTTCGAGGATCTTAAACGGACAATTTCGACACCACCAATCTTGGTGGCGCCAAAAGAAAAGGAACCTCTCCTGCTGTACATTGCGGCTACACCTCAAGTGGTCAGCACAGTGCTAGTTGTCGAAAGAGAAGAAGAAGGAAAACTCCACGGGGTGCATAGATCGGTATACTTCATCAGTGAAGTTTTATCGCCTTCAAAACAACGGTACCCGCAGTACCAGAAGCTAGCATACGGAGTGTTTACAACCGCCAGAAAATTGCGGCACTATTTTTCGGCGCATCCGATAATAGTGGTCAACGAGGCTCCCCTATCCAATATACTAAACAATCCAGAAGCCACAGGCCGTGTCTCCCTTTGGGGAATAGAACTCTCCCCTCGGGACATCACGTACGAAAAAAGAAAAGCAATAAAGTCGCAAATTCTGCCAGATTTCATCGCAGAGTGGATGGAATTGCAAAACACAGGACCTCCGGATTTATCGAGAACTTGGACCATGAACTTCGATGGATCCAAGAGATTAGAGGGAGCTGGAGCAGGCGTGATCCTCATATCACCTGAAGGCGACAAATTAAAATACGTCTTACGGATGACGTTCCCAAACGCGTCCAACAATGAGGCAGAGTACGAAGCTCTTATACATGGGATGAAGATGGCGAAAGCTTGCGGTGCAACCCGACTGAAAATCTTCGGCGACTCACAATTGGTGGCACAACAGGTCATGAATCAATGTGATGCAGTCAACGAGAGTATGATAGCATACAAGGAAATGTATAATGAGCTAGAAAAGTTGTTTGATGGATGTGAGGTAAATCATATCAGCAGATTGAGCAATGATGAAGCCGATGTTCTTGCAAATATCGGGTCGCAATGCCTGGCGATTCCTCCAGGTGTGTTTTGGGAAGAAATAAGTGAGAGATCCACCAAGCCGATGAAATCAAAAAAGCAAGAGAAGGAGGCAAAAGCCTCGGGTGCTGCAAAAGAATCACTGGAAGAAGAAGAGGAACAGGAGCTAGTCATGATGGTGCAAATTCCATGGATGCAAGCGTACATATCGTACATCCTAAGGAAAACAATACCCGATGATCCAGTTGAAGCAAGGCGGATAATTAGACGATCTAAAGCTTTTACTGTGGTAAAAGGGGAGTTGTATAAGCGAAGTATTTCGGGTGTGCTACAGAGGTGCGTGACACCCGAAGAAGGAAGAGTAATTCTGAAGGAAGTACACGAAGGAGTATGCGGTCATCACGCAAGTAGCCGAGCTATTGCGGCCAAAGTTTTTCGAGCTGGATTTTACTGGTTAACGGCAATTGAGTATGCGAAGGAAATAGTGCGAACCTGTGATGCGTGCCAGAGATTTGCCGCAAAACCTTACTCTCCGGCAGCGGAGTTAATGCCAATACCCTTATCTTGGCCCTTTGCTCAATGGGGTCTCGACATGGTGGGAAAGTTACACAAGGCCTCGCCAGGAGGATACGAGTATATGCTCGTCGCTGTCGACAAATTCACCAAGTGGATAGAAGCGAAGCCGATAAATTCACCAGATGCAGCGTCAGCAATAAAATTCGTGAAGAGCATTGTTTTTCGGTTTGGGGTACCTCACAGCATCGTCACGGACAATGGCAGTAACTTCACATTCAAGGAATTCAAGGCATATTGCGCAGAAGTAGGTATCAAATTGCACTTCGCGTCAGTCGCGCATCCTCAAACTAATGGTCAAGTCGAGAAAGCCAACGGTATCATCTGCAATGGAATCATATATCTTTTTCGACTGGCTCGGGGGCTAATGCCTGCAAATATAGTACTCAAAATAATTTATTTTGCCTTGGGACAACCTCGCATTATAAAAATCATCGCCAACAAAACGCCCGGGGGCTTGGCAAAGACAAAACAGTAACTTTAGAAATATAGCTTATGTTTACAGCATATGGGATACAAATCTTTGGGAAGCAAATCTTCAATTATTGCTCAGAATATTATCTATGGTCAATCGCTCATTATTTACAACGCGAGTGCTATGCTCAGTATAACTACCCTTCACGAAGAACTCGGCGTCCAGTCGAAGAAGTTCATCCATCATATCCTCAGCAATAGGGGTGACAATGTCATCGTACTTGCCGAAGTTCCTTTTCCTCTTCGCCATCTTCGCCAGGCATTTCAGAACAATTTGACCCATGTCTAATTTCGGGCAGCAGATTTTTATCATGATCATGGCAAACCTTGCGCCAGCAGCTAATTGGGCTCGCACAAAGCCATGGATCCGAGGAGCATCTCGAAATTGTTCCATCAAAGCAGGAAGGGTCTCTGGCATCTTATTACGCGGAAACATGGTCCCATAAACTAAAGACAAAGTCCTCGTACAAAAGTCGAGAAAGTCGCGGACCTGAAGCGCACGATCTTGAAATCGGACGATCTGGCGGGTACGTTCAGGTGTGCCCCAAAAGTTAGAACCATGCTCCTGTGCAAGTCTGAGAAGTACATTTGATCGAGCTTCAACACGCTCATCTTCGGTAGCAGCGTTCACAAAAGAACCTATTTGGAAAGAGTCATCAGGAAAAGAGGAGACAAGAAAAAGGGAAAAAAATGCGACTAAGTTCAAGAAGCACGCCTGCCATATCCAAGCTAGCATCAGTCAGCAGTTGCAACATGAAATTTTCTCGAGTAGAAGCTGCTGCAGCCTCAGCAACCGCAGTTTCCTTTTCAGCCAAGGCATCTTGAGCTTGTTGAAGTGCAATTTGCTCCCTCTCGGAAGATTTTCGAGATTGTTCCATTAGTACAAGTGATTGCTTCTTCGTGGACTGGAGTTCTCGACGAAGTTCCTCCAAATCTGGTGCCGAACCTTTACTCGACAACTTTTCAATAACTTCGACAACGAACGAGCGTTTTCTTCGAGTAAGAGGAGGCAGGTAATACATCGGAAGGACGAGGAGTTGCAGAATAGTTGTCAAAAATGAACTGAAAATAAAGATTTTTTCGACATCAATCATCCAGCAAACATAGATTTCCATTAAATCTTGAAGTATGTACATTGCTATTACAAAAGAAAGGTCACTACTGGACTACTGAGGTAGCTGTCGCCAAAACTACTAAGGCAACATCATCAAAAGATAGAACTAAAAAAAGAGAGGATAGGGTGGTCTACTTGACCTCCGGCTTAGATGTGCTTGGAGCAGGTGCTGGCTCAACACCAAGGAAGGAACGAATTGGTCTTGCGGAAGGCTTGGCAGCTCTAATCAGAGATTGCCATTTCTTTGTTTCCATCTCCCTTATGTCGCCAACCTTGGCCCAGTCGACGTTTTGCTGACTATTAGCAATCAGCGCGATGGTGCCCTCAAGCCAATCTTCAGACCCTCTTGGCGAAGTTTCAACCCAAGATCTTCCGGCCCATTGAAGGTTTTGGCAAGATCAACAAAAGTAATGGGGGCCTCTTTCTTCGGGAAGAAGTAGGGGAAAAGCTTCGACAGACCTGCCTCAGCGTTTTCAAGACCGTCACGTGCTTCATCCCCATGAATCTCAAGAAGGGTCAGCGCATCAAGAAGCTCGTCGCCTTCAGGACCCTCAACTTTGTATTCTTGATGAGTTCTCCCTAAAAAACAATCAAAGAGTAGCTTGTAAATAAAAAACGCGAGGAAAAAGTGAAGTAACCTGAGGAAATGCACAAGGATTCAGGCACTTACTGACAAAACGTCGACTCTGCGACTCGAAGCGAGCGAGGATCTCTGCTTCTCGAGCTGATTGCCGAGATATATTCTCGCTCAAGGAAGTTTCCGCGTCATGAAGCCTCTTTCGAAGATCTTCAATGGCGGCAGCATCTTTTTCAGCTTTCTCGCGGGCTCTTTCGCTTTGCTCTAACTTGAAAGCAAGAGCGTTAGCACGTTTGTTGGCCTCCGCAAGATCTCCTGGCAAGATACATGACAGTCAAATATCATGACAAAAAATTGGTACAGATGCAACAGAGAAAAATAAAGATAATACCTTCCAACTTCTTTGAATAGTCACGGTACCCGACAAATTGGGTACCAAGACGAATAAATTCCTTCATTAGAGGCTGAAGAAACGACAAAGGAAGAAAAAGAAGTCAATATAGCTAATCTAAACTCGAGAACACTTAGCAGAAAACAAAGGGGAGATGGAAGTAAGAAAAGGTCCGAAACTTACATCATCCAATGAAGGTGTCGAAGAGCTACCAGGAAATTGGATAGGCTCCCTGGATGACTCGACCCTAGCTCTCTTTGGAGGAGAGGCTCGGGGGCTCTCAACTGGCGGTGGTTGCACGATGTCCTGTTGGGGAGGCGAAGTTTCATCCCCGTCATGCTGAGCTTCAGAAACAACTAAAGTACGCGACGTACTCGTTTTAGCAGCCGCGTCAATTGGTTGTTCTTCTTCCTCGTCATCACTAAAATAAAATAGCGACTGTATAAGAAGCAAGATATACAAGAAACGTCAAGGCAAAATAAAGTAAAGAGCAAGGAGTAACTTACGAGCTGACGAGGACATCAGTATATGGATTGAAAGCTGCCTTCTTATTTGAAGGCTCAGCTTCTTCGGCTTTGGAAGTGCCGGAATCTTTGACTTCATCCCTTTTTCTCTTCACCCTTGGAGAAGCGTGAGGAAGAGAGTGTGTCGAAGCAGTGGCTTCTGATTCCACTGAAGCCGCGGATTTGTGAGAACCCGCGACTTCAGTGGCAGGGCGCGAGCTGCCTTGGTTATCATCGTCGACAACAACACGGTCTTCAATTTCTCCACCCTCAGGAAGAGGAGGAAGAGAAGCAAGGATGAGGTGGTTCTGAGAAAAAGAAAGAGTGTCGACAAAAAGGCATTAATAAGATAGTAGTCGACAAAAAATAAAAACTCGAGGAGGCAGTATAGCAATTAAAAAGAAGAATTACCTCGGGAAGGGGATTGGCGCTACTATATGGCGCAATACGGCAAGAAGATGGAACTGAATCCTTCTTGTTGAGTGATGAGATTTTGCGGATAAGCTTTTCGAAATCCTTCAAAGGAAGATCTTTCAAAAGCCTGTCAACATCTTTTTCGCCAGCGTACTTCCAGAAGGGTTTTTTGCGCGCCTGAAGAGGCTGCACTCTAGTCCTAAGGAAATAGGCGGTAATCTCAATACCCGACAATTCCTTGTCGCGGGTGTTCTGTAGCTCATGGATGCGAGTCACCAGCGCCTCTGTCGCCAACTTCTCAGCATCGGTAGCTTCAGCATCCCAAGAACGGCGGCGAAGGATTTTGGCTTCTCCATCAAAAGGGGCGATGTTTTCCTCCACTGGATTAGAGCTTTCTTCGTGGATGTACATCCACTTCTTCCGCCAACCTTGGACGGAGTCGGGAAATTTGACGTCGAAATATTCGACATCAGAACGAACACAGATAACAATGCCGCCAATATTGTAGGCGATGTTGTGAGAGCCATTACGGCGGATGCAGAAGATGCGCTTCCACGGAGCCCAATTGGGTTGGACCCCGAGGAAGCACTCACACAGCGTGATAAAAATAGAGATGTGGAGAACGGAATTGGGCGTCAGATGATGCAACTGAAGCCCATAGACAAAAAGGAGACCACGAAGAAATTCGTGGATTTGGGGAGAAAGTCCTCGGATGAGATGGTCAACAAAACTAACCCGGTAGTCGATTGGAGGTTTCGGGTAGCTTTCCTCCTTGGGGAACTGGAGAGAGTCCTCCTTCTTGCTGAAGCCCATCTTCTTCAGCATGTTGATATCTTGGGCAGAGATCTTGGATCTCTCCCACTCGGCGCTTCCCAGATCTGTCGTCGTCATCTTCGATTCTGGCGTGCTATGCCTAGTCAAACGGATGCGCGGCGACATCAATGGACTTGGAGGCGAAGAGTGTGCGAGTGGTTGAGCGCTTGAAGCAATGGGAGCAATGGAGGAGTTGCAGAGGAGGAGCAGAGATGCGGCGCGAGTGAAAGTGCTGAAGGAGGAAGACGATGGCCTTATGTAGTGGTGCGGCGAGTCGAGGCAACCGTTGGATGGAAAAATTATGACGCAGGTAGCCAACACGTGGACAAGGGGTAAAAATGGATTTTTACTGAGAAGTGAACAGACAGACGATACAGTATAAGTGCCAGAAAAAGCGGAGGACGTGTGTCCCCCATTTGCACGACGTGTCAATTGGATAGGAAAATGGGACCCACAAGGCAGAGAGAGAAGCGGTTCTCGCATGTTCCCGATTCAGTAATCATGGCTATCGTAAGCAATGATGTCACCCTGACAAGAGAAAGTTTCGACAAAGACGCTTGACAAGAATTTTGACAGGAAAAGATCATTGATTATTTCGGGAGCCTTTGAACAAATACAAGTTTTTGCCCAAATGCTCGGGGGCTACTTCGGGAAAATGAAAAGTTCGAGAAAGACAAAATAGAAATGATATGAGCCTATGATCAAATATAAAATATTTGCTCATAGCCTCGGGGGCTACTCCCATCGAGAGCGTTGTTCGCGCACCCGAGAGATTTGAAAGTTTCGGGAGAGAAAGAAAATATAGCGGCATAAAATGTGGAGCCTACACCCAAGCACAAGTTCTTGGCTGTAGCCTCGGGGGCTAGTCCCATCGGGAATGCTGTTCACGTGCCCAATGAAATTATAAAGAAGAAAGATAGAAGAACAAGAGAGTATATTTCGAGTTAAAATAACTCTACATATACTCCCATCAGGAGAGCAATATAAGTCATCCGTTGACTCAATAAAATGTGCTATTCCAACAGTCGAATAAGCACTCGACAATATATTCTCAGAGCGCCAAAGTTGCGAATAAATCTCTAAATGCCGCAAAATTTGCGAAGGTAAGACCCCAGATCCGTTCTGTGCGGCGTGGCGCCGTCTCTGAGGTCGGTTTGCTACTTTTTTCCGTATCAACAGATACGAAGAAAAATCCTAACGGACGCGTTAGGTACCCGATAAATATGACTCGGGACTCGACGGAATGGTAAGACCTTAAGCGGCACCTGTCGAAGTTTACACCGGTATCCCGAGATCATGTCCGGGGACGTGATCTTGAAGTAGGTTTTTGCGGATTGCCACTAGAGCAGTTAACTAGTACCTGATCCGTCAGATGAACTAGCCCCAACTACCATTATCCCTGTACAATATAGAAATTCGTATACAAAGATATGTGTGAAAATTCGGAGTTGTCGAATAAATATAAAGGTGGAGATTTTCCCTAACTCTGCGATTCAAGCAAAATCTCGGGGCTATCGACATAGGCATACCCAATGGGCTCGCCGAAGATGGTACCCGGGGTTTATTGAAAGCCCACGACCCGAAGAATAAGAAGATTAGGAAGTCCAAGATACTGTTAAGGAAAGCTAGAGTTGTAATAGGAGTCCTCGTTTGTAATCTTGCGGGATGGGTTAGAAACCCTCCCGGACTCTGTAAACTTGTGTATCATGAATCCCTCGGCTCCGCCTCCTATATAAGGGGAAGTCGAGGGACAAAGAAAGGATCGAATCATTGTCTCACAAACCCTAGTTTTTACATCGTCGAGTACTTTTCGGCTGAAACCTTCGAGATCTACTTGCCCTCTACATCCAACGAAACCCTAGTCTACAATCCGTAGGCATTGACAAGTTAATCCCTTGTCAACAAGGGAACCAATAATTATCAACCCACACATTCACTATTCATCAACACATAAGTCCATGTGTTACCGACCCATTTCCATTCTTTAGCTCCATCTTTTTTATATATATGAAATTTGGTCCTTTTTGTTTTTTAAGGGAACAAGGGAACCTACTTATCAACCCTCCCATGCACTCTTCATCAACAGGTGACTCAATGTTTTACCAACCCATCTCCTCTTTTGTTACCTCCTTCTTTTTTCTCTTTTTTTGTAGAACAAGGTGGTCCTTTTGTTTTCCTAAGGGAAAAAGTGAAACAATAATTATCAACCCACACATTCACTATTCATCAACACCTAAGTCCATGTGTTACCGACCCATTTCCATTCTCAGCTCCATCTTTTTTATATATATGAATTTTGTTCATTTTTGTTTTTTAAGGGAACAAGGGAACCTACTTAACAACCCTCCCATGCACTCTTCATCAATAGTCGACACAATGTTTTACCAACCCATTTTATTTTTTGTTACCTCCTTCTTTTTTCTCTTTTTTGTAGAGAAAGGTGGTCCTTTTGTTTTCTTAACGGAAGAAGGGAACCAATATATATCAACCTACACATTTACTATTCATCAACACCGAACTCAATGTGTTACCAACCCATTTCCATTCTTTTAGCTCCATCTTTTTTTATATATGAAATTTGTTCCTTTTAGTTTTTTAAGGGAACAATGGAACCTACTTATCAACCCTCCCATGCACTCTTCATCAACAGTTGACTCAATGTTTTACCAACCCATCTCCTCTTTTGTTACCTCCTTCTTTTTTCCTCTTTTGTGTAGAGAGAAGGTGGTCCTTTTGTTTTGTTAACGGAAGAAGGGAACCAATATATATCAACCTACGCATTTACAATTCATCAACACCGAACTCAATGTGTTACCAATCTATTTCCATTTTTTAGCTCCATCTTTTTTTCATATGAAATTTGCTCCTTTTTGTTTTTTAAGGGAACAGGGGAACCTACTTATCAAACCTCCCATGCAATCTTCATCAACAGTTGACTCAATGTTTTACCAACCTAGCTCCTCCTTTGTTACCTCTTTCCTTTTTCTTTTTGTGTAGAGAGAAGGTGGTCCTTTTGTTTTTTAAGGGAAAAAGGGAATCAATAATTATCAACCCACACATTCACTATTCATCAACACATAAGTTCGTGTGTTACCGACCCATTTCCATTTTTTTAGCTCCATCTTTTTTTTATGTTTGAAATTTGTTCTTTTTTGTTTTTTAAGGGAACAAGGGAACCTACTTATCAACCCTACCATTCATTCTTCATCAACAGTTGACTCAATGTTTTACCAACCCATGTCCTCTTTTGTTACCTCCTTCTTTTTTCTCTTTTTGTAGTACAAGGTGGTCCTTTTGTTTTTTAACGGAACGAGGGAATCAATAATTATCAACCCACACATTCACTATTCATCAACACATAAGTCCATGTGTTACCGACCCATTTCCATTCTTTAGCTCCATTTTTTATATATATGAAATTTGGTCCTTTTTGTTTTTTAAGGGAACAAGGGAACCTAGTTATCAACCCTCCCATGCACTCTTCATCAACAGGTGACTCAATGTTTTACCAACCCATCTCCTCGTTTGTTACCTCCTTCTTTTCTCTTTTTTTGTAGAACAAGGTGGTCCTTTTGTTTTCCTAAGGGAACAAGTGAAACAATAATTATCAACCCACACATTCACTATTCATCAACACCTAAGTCCATGTGTTACCGACCCATTTCCATTCTTTAGCTCCATCTTTTATATATATATGAAATTTGTTCATTTTTGTTTTTTAAGGGAACAAGGGAACCTAGTTATCAACCCTCCCATGCACTCTTCATCAACAGGTGACTCAATGTTTTACCAACCCATCTCCTCCTTTGTTACCTCCTTCTTTTTTCTCTTTTTCTGTAGAGAAAGGTGGTCCTTTTGTTTTCTTAAGGGAACAAGGGAACCAATATATATCAACCCACACATTCACTATTCATCAACACCGAACTCAATGTGTTACCAACCTATTTCAATTCTTAGCTCCATCTTTTATATATATATATGAAATTTTGGTCCTTTTCGTTTTTTCAAGGGCGTAAGGGAACCTACTTATCAGCCCTCCCATTCACTCTTCATCAACAGGTGACCCAATGTTTTACCAACCCATTTTCTCTTTTGTTACCTCCTTCTTTTTTCTCTTTTTGTAGAACAAGGTGGTCCTTTTGTTTTTTAAGGGAACAAGGGAATCAATAATTATCAACCTACTCATTCATTATTCATCAACACATAAGTCCATGTGTTACCGACCCATTTCCATTCTTTTTGGCTCCATCTTTTTTTTATGTATGAATTTTGTTCCTTTTTGTTTTTTAAGGGAACAAGGGAACCTACTTATCAACCCTCCCATGCACTCTTCATCAACAGTTGACTCAATGTGTTACCAACCCATCTCCCCTTTTGTTACCTCCTTCTTTTTTTCTCTTTTGTGTAGAACAAGGTGGTCCTTTTGTTTTCCTACGGGAACAATGGAAACAATAATTATCAACCCAGACATTCACTATCCATCAACACATAAGTCCATGTGTTACGACCCATTTCCATTTTTTAGCTCCATCTTTTTTTCATTTTATGAAATTTTTGGTCCTTTTTTGTTTTTTTAAGTGAACAAGGGAACCTACTTTATCAACCCTCCTATGCACTCTTCATCAAAAGTTGACTCAATGTTTTACCAACCCATCTCCTCTTTTTGTTACCTCCTTCTTCTTTTTTGTGTATAGAAAGGTGGTCCTTGATGGCGTATATTTCACACGTTCGTTGGGCAACCCCAAGAGGAAGGTATGATGCGCACAGCAGCAAGTTTTCCCTCAGAAAGAAACCAAGGTTTATCGAACCAGGAGGAGCCAAGAAGCACGTTGAAGGTTGATGGCGGCGGGATGTAGTGCGGCGCAACACCGGGGATTCCGGCGCCAACGTGGAACCTGCACAACACAACCAAAGTACTTTGCCCCAACGAAACGAGTGAGGTTGTCAATCTCACCGGCTTGCTCGTAACAAAGGATTAACCGTATTGTGTGGAAGATGATTGTTTGCAGAGAAAATAGTAAAACAAGTATTGCGACAGATTTGTATTTCAGTATTAAAAGAATGGACCGGGGTCCACAGTTCACTAGAGGTGTCTCTCCCATAAGATAAAAGCATGTTGGGTGAACAAATTACGGTCGGGCAATTGACAAATAGAGAGGGCATAACAATGCACATACATGACATGATAAGTATAGTGAGATTTAATTGGGCATTACGACAAAGTACATAGACCGCCATCCAACCGCATCTATGCCTAAAAAGTCCACCTTCGAGGTTATCATCCGAACCCCCTCCAGTATTAAGTTGCTAACAACGGACAATTGCATTAAGTATGGTGCGTAATGTAATCAACAACTACATCCTCGGACATAGCGCCAATGTTTTATCCCTAGTGGCAACAGACACAACACAACCTTAGAACTTTCGTCACTCGTCCCGTGTGTCAATGCGGGCATGAACCCACTATCGAGCATAAATACTCCCTCTTGGAGTTAAAAGTAAAAACTTGGCCAGAGCCTCTACTAGTAACGGAGAGCATGCAAGATCATAAACAACACATATGTAATAACTTGATAATTAACATGACATGGTATTCTCTATCCATCGGATCCCGACAAACACAACATATAGAATTACGGATAGATGATCTTGATCATGTTAGGCAGCTCACAAGATCCAACAATGAAGCACAATGAGGAGAAGACAACCATCTAGCTACCGCTATGGACCCATAGTCCGGGGGTGAACTACTCACTCATCACTCCGGAGGCGACCATGGCGGTGTAGAGTCCTCCGGGAGATGAATCCCCTCTCCGGCAGGGTGCCGGAGGAGATCTCCGGAATCCCCCGAGATGGGATCGGCGGCGGCGGCGTCTCGCATAGGTTTTCCGTATCGTGGTTTTTTTTTCCTCAGGGGTTTCGCGACGGAGGCTTTAAGTAGGCGGAAGGGCAGAGTCGGGGGCCTGACGAGGGGGCCACACCATAGGGCGGCGCGGGCCCCCCTAGGCCGCGCCGCCTTGTGGTGTCGCCACCTCGTGGCCCCACTTCGTATGTTCTTCGGTCTTCTGGAAGCTCCGTGGAAAAATAGGCCCCTGGGTCTTCGTTTCGTCCAATTCCGAGAATATTTCGTTACTAGGATTTCGAAACCAAAAACAGCAGAAAACGAGAACCGGCACTTCGGCATCTTGTTAATAGGTTAGTTCCGGAAAATGCACGAATATGACATAAAGTGTGCATAAAACATGTAGGTATCATCAATAATATGGCATAGAACATAAGAAATTATCGATACATCGGAGACGTATCAAGCATCCCCAAGCTTAGTTCCGCTCGTCCCGAGCAGGTAAAACGATAACAAAGATAATTTCGAAGTGATATGCCATCATAACCTTGATCATACTATTTGTAAACATATGTAGTGAATGCAGCGATCAAAACAATGGTAATGACATGAGTAAACAAGTGAATCATAAAGCAAAGACTTTTCATGAATAGTACTTCAAGACAAGTATTAATAAGTCTTGCATAAGAGTTAACTCATAAAGCAATAAATCAAAGTAAAGGTATTGAAGCAACACAAAGGAAGATTAAGTTTCAGCGGTTGCTTTCAACTTGTAACATGTATATCTCATGGATAATAGTCAACATAGAGTAATATAACAAGTACAATATGCAAGTATGTAGGAATCAATGCACAGTTCACACAAGTGTTTGCTTCTTGAGGTGGAGAGAGATAGGTGAACTGACTCAACATAAAAGTAAAAAGAATGGTCCTTCAAAGAGGAAAGCATCGATTGCTATATTTGTGCTAGAGCTTTTATTTTGAAAACATGAAACAATTTTGTCAACGGTAGTAATAAAGCATATGAGTTATGTACATTATATCTTACAAGTTGCAAGTCTCATGCATAGTATACTAATAGTGCCCGCACCTTGTCCTAATTAACTTGGACTACCGGATCTTTGCAATGCACATGTTTTGACCAAGTGTCACAATGGGGTACCTCCATGCCGCCTCGTACAAAGGTCTAAGGAGAAAGCTTGCATTTTGGATTTCTCGCTTTTGATTATTCTCAACTTAGACATCCATACCGGGACAACATGGACAACAGATAATGGACTCCTCTTTAATGCATAAGCATGTGGCAACAATTATTATTCTCATATGAGATTGAGGATATATGTCCAAAACTGAAACTTCCACCCTGAATCATGGCTTTAGTTAGCGGCCCAATGCTCTTCTCTAACAATATGCATGCTCCAACCATAAAGGTGGTAGATCTCTCTTACTTCAGACAAGACGGACATGCATAGCAACTCACATGATATCCAACAAAGAATAGTTGATGGCGTCCCCGTAAACATGGTTATCGCACAACAAGCAACTTAATAAGAGATAAAGTGCATAAGTACATATTCAATACCACAATAGTTTTTAAGCTATTTGTCCCATGAGCTATATATTGCAAAGGTGAATGATGGAATTTTAAAGGTAGCACTCAAGCAATTTACTTTGGAATGGCGGATAAATACCATGTAGTAGGTAGGTATGGTGGACACAAATGGCATAGTGGTTGGCTCAAGTATTTTGGATGCATGAGAAGTATTCCCTCTCGATACAAGGTTTAGGCTAGCAAGGTTATTTGAAACAAACACAAGGATGAACGGTACAGCAAAACTCACATAAAAGACATATGGTAAACATTATAAGACTCCATACCGTCTTCCTTGTTGTTCAAAACTCAATACTAGATGTTATCTAGACTCTAGAGAAACCAAATATGCAAACCAAATTAGCAAGCTCTAAGTATTTCTTCATTAATGGGTGCAAAGTATATGATGCAAGAGCTTAAACATGAGCACAACAATTGCCAAGTATCAAATTATCCAAGACATTTTAGAGTTACTACATGTAGCATTTTCCAATTCCAACCATATAACAATTAACGAAGAAGAAACTTCGCCATGAATACTATGAGTAGAGCCTAAGGACATATTTGTCCATATGCTACAGCGGAGCGTGTCTCTTTCCCATAAAGTGAATGCTAGGATCCATTTTATTCAAACAAAACAAAAACAAAAACAAACCGACGCTCCAAGCAAAGTACATAAGATGTGACGGAATAAAAATATAGTTTCGGGGAGGAACCCGATAATGTTGTCGATGAAGAAGGGGATGCCTTGGGCATCCCCAAGCTTAGACGCTTGAGTCTTCTTAATATATGCAGGGGTGAACCACCGGGGCATCCCCAAGCTTAGAGCTTTCACTCTCCTTGATCATATTGCATCATACTCCTCTCTTGATCCTTGAAAACTTCCTCCACACCAAACTCGAAACAACTCATTAGAGGGTTAGTGCATAATAAAAATTCACATGTTCAGAGGTGACACAATCATTCTTAACACTTCTGGACATTGCATAAAGCTAGTGGACATTAGTGGATCAAAGAAATTCATCCAACATAGCAAAAGAGGCAATGCGAAATAAAGACAGAATCTGTCAAAACGAACAGTCCGTAAAGATGGATTTTATTAGGCCACCAGACTTGCTCAAACGAAAATGCTCAAATTGAATGAAAGTTGTGTACATATCCGAGGATCATGCTCGTAAATTGGCTTAATTTTCTGAGCTACCTACAGGGAGATAGACCCAGATTCGTGACAGCAAAGAAATCCGGAACTGCGCAAGTAATCCAAATCTAGTACTTACTTTTCTATCAAAGACTTTACTTGGCACAACAAAACATAAAACTAAGATAAGGAGAGGTTGCTACAGTAGTAAACAACTTCCAAGACACAAATATAAAACAAAAATACTGGAGTAAAAACATGGGTTGTCTCCCATAAGCGCTTTTCTTTAACGCCTTTCAGCCTAGGCGCGTAAAGTGTAACTCAAGTAACATCAAGAGACGAAGCATCAACATCATAATTTGTTCTAATAATAGAATCATAAGGTAACTTCATTCTCTTTCTAGGGAAGTGTTCCATACCTTTCTTGAGAGGAAATTGATATTTAATATTACCTTCCTTCATATCAATAGTGGCACCAACGGTTCGAAGAAAAGGTCTTCCCAATATAATGGGGCAAGATGCATTGCATTCAATATCCAAGACAACAAAATCAACGGGGACAAGGTTATTGTTAACCATAATATGAACATTGTCAACTCTCCCCAAAGGTTTCTTTTTAGCATTATCAGCGAGATTAACATCCAAATAACAGTTTTTCAATGGTGGCAAGTCAAGCATATCATAGACTTTTTTAGGCATAACAGAAATACTTGCACCAAGATCACATAAAGCATTACAATAAAAATCTTTGACTCTCATTTTAATGATGGGCTCCCAACCATCCTCTAGCTTTCTAGGAATAGAAGTTTCAAGTTTTAGTTTCTCTTCTCTAGCTTTTATGAGAGCATTTGTAATATGTTTTGTGAAAGCCAAGTTTACAGCGCTAGCATTGGGACTTTTAGCAAGTTTTTGCAAGAACTTTATAACTTCAGAGATGTGGCAATCATCAAAATCTAAATCATTACAATCTAAAGCAATGGGATTATCATCCCCAAGGTTGGAAAAAATTTCAGCAGCTTTATCACAAGCGGTTTCAGCAGTTTTAGCAGTTTCGGGTAATTTTGCGCGCTTTGCACTAGGAGTAGAAGCATTGCCAACACCAATTATTTTACCATTGATAGTAGGAGGTGCAGCAACATATGAATCATTAGCATTGCTAGTGGTGGTAATAGTCCAAACTTTAGCTACATTTTCCTTTTTAGCTAGTTTTTCATTTTCTTCTCTATCCCACCTAGCACGCAGTTCAGCCATTAATCTTATATTCTCATTAATTCTAACTTGGATGGCATTTGCTGTAGTAACAATTTTATTTTCAATATCCCTATTAGGCATAACTTTCGATTTCAAAAGATCAACATCGGAGGCAAGACTATCAACTCTAGAAACAAGAATATCAATTTTATTGAGCTTTTCCTCAACGGATTTGTTAAAGGAAGTTTGTGTACTAATAAATTCTTTAAGCATGGCTTCAAGTCCAGGGGGTGTATTCCTATTATTGTTGTAAGAATTCCCATAAGAATTAGCATAACCGTTACCATTATTATAAGGATATGGCCTATAGTTATTACTAGAATTGTTCCGATAAGCATTGTTGTTGAAATTATTATTTTTAATGAAGTTTACATCAACATGTTCTTCTTGGGCAACCAATGAAGCTAATGGAACATTATTAGGATCAACATTAGTCCTATCATTCGCAAGCATAGACATAGTAGCATCAACTTTATCATTCAAGGAAGAGGATTCTTCAACAGAATTTACCTTCTTACCTTGTGGAGCTCTTTCCGTGTGCCATTCAGAGTAATTAACCATCATATTATCAAGAAGCTTTGTTGCTTCACCAAGAGTGATGGACATAAAGGTACCTCCAGCAGCTGAATCCAATAAATTCCGCGAAGAAAAATTTAGTCCCGCATAGAAGGTTTGGATGATCATCCAAGTAGTCGATCCATGGGTTGGGCAATTTTTAACCGAGAGATTTCATTCTTTCCCAAGCTTGAGCAACATGTTCATTATCCAATTGTTTAAAATTCATTATGCTACTCCTCAAAGATATAATTTTAGCAGGGGGATAATATCTACCAATAAAAGCATCCTTGCATTTAGTCCATGAATCAATACTATTCTTAGGTAGAGATAGCAACCAATCTTTAGCTCTTCCTCTTAATGAGAAAGGGAACAATTTTAATTTTATAATGTCACCATCTACATCTTTATATTTTTGCATTTCACATAGTTCAACAAAATTATTGAGATGGGCAGCAGCATCATCAGAACTAACACCAGAAAATTGCTCTCTCATGACAAGGTTAAGTAAAGCAGGTTTAATTTCAAAGAATTCTGCTGTAGTAGCAGGTGGAGCAATAGGTGTGCATAGGAAATCATTATTATTTGTGGTTGTGAAGTCACACAACTTAGTATTTTCAGGGTTGGCCATTTTAGCAATAGTAAATAAAGCAAACTAGATAAAGTAAATGCAAGTAAAACTAATTTTTTTGTGTTTTTGATATAGCAAACAAGACAGTAAATAAAGTAAAGCTAGCAACTAATTTTTTTGTGTTTTGATATAATGCAGCGAACAAAGTAGTAAATAAAATAAAGCAAGACAAAAACAAAGTAAAGAGATTGAGAAGTGGAGACTCCCTTGCAGCGTGTCTTGATCTCCCCGGCAACGGCGCAAGAAAATATGCTTGATGGCGTGTATTTCACACGTTCGTTGGGCAACCCCAAGAGGAAGGTATGATGCGCACAGCAGCAAGTTTTCCCTCAGAAAGAAACCAAGGTTTATCGAACCAGGAGGAGCCAAGAAGCACGTTGAAGGTTGATGGCGGCGGGATGTAGTGCGGCGCAACACCGGGGATTCCGGCGCCAACGTGGAACCCGCACAACACAACCAAAGTACTTTGCCCCAACGAAACAGATGAGGTTGTCAATCTCACCGGCTTGCCGTAACAAAGGATTAACCGTATTGTGTGGAAGATGATTGTTTGCGAGAGAAAATAGTAAAACAAGTATTGCAGCAGATTTGTATTTCAAGTATTAAAAGAATGGACCGGGGTCCACAGTTCACTAGAGGTGTCTCTCCCATAAGATAAAAGCATGTTGGGTGAACAAATTACGGTCGGGCAATTGACAAATAGAGAGGGCATAACAATGCACATACATGACATGATAAGTATAGTGAGATTTAATTGGGCATTACGACAAAGTACATAGACCGCCATCCAACCGCATCTATGCCTAAAAAGTCCACCTTCGAGTTATCATCCGAACCCCCTCCAAGTATTAAGTTGCTAACAACGGACAATTGCATTAAGTATGGTGCGTAATGTAATCAACAACTACATCCTCGGACATAGCGCCAATGTTTTATCCCTAGTGGCAACAAGCACAACACAACCTTAGAACTTTCTCGTCACTCGTCCCGGTGTCAATGCGGGCATGAACCCACTATCGAGCATAAATACTCCCTCTTGGAGTTAAAAGTAAAAACTTGGCCGGAGCCTCTACTAGTAACGGAGAGCATGCAAGATCATAAACAACACATATGTAATAACTTGATAATTAACATGACATGGTATTCTCTATCCATCGGATCCCGACAAACACAACATATAGAATTACGGATAGATGATCTTGATCATGTTAGGCAGCTCACAAGATCCAACAATGAAGCACAATGAGGAGAAGACAACCATCTAGCTACCGCTATGGACCCATAGTCCAGGGGTGAACTACTCACTCATCACTCCGGAGGCGACCATGGCGGTGTAGAGTCCTCCGGGAGATGAATCCCCTCTCCGGCAGGGTGCCGAAGGAGATCTCCAGAATCCCCCGAGATGGGATCGGCGGCGGCGGCGTCTCAGTAAGGTTTTCCGTATCGTGGTTTTTTTTTCCTCAGGGGTTTCGCGACGGAGGCTTTAAGTAGGCGGAAGGGCAGAGTCGGGGGCCTGACGAGGGGGCCACACCATAGGGCGGCGCGGGCCCCCCTAGGCCGCGCCGCCCTGTGGTGTCGCCACCTCGTGGCCCCACTTCGTATGTTCTTCGGTCTTCTGGAAGCTCCGTGGAAAAATAGGCCCCTGGGTCTTCGTTTCGTCCAATTCCGAGAATATTTCGTTACTAGGATTTCGAAACCAAAAACAGCAGAAAACGAGAACTGGCACTTCGGCATCTTGTTAATAGGTTAGTTCCAGAAAATGCACGAATATGACATAAAGTGTGCATAAAACATGTAGGTATCATCAATAATATGGCATAGAACATAAGAAATTATCGATACGTCGGAGACATATCAGTCCTTTTGTTTTTTAAGGGAATAAGGGAATCAATAATTATCAACCCACTCATTCACTATTCATCAACACATAAGTCCATGTGTTACCGACCCATTTCCATTCTTTTTAGCTCCATCTTTTTCATGTATGAAATTTGTTCCTTTTTGTTTTTTAAGGGAACAAGGGAACCTACTTATCAACCCTCCCATGCACTCTTCATCAACAGTTGACTCAATGTATTACCAACCCATCTCCCCTTTTGTTACCTCCTTCTTTTTTTCTCTTTTGTGTAGAACAAGGGGGTCCTTTTTGTTTTCCTACGTGAACAAGGGAAACAATATTTATCAAACCAGACATTCACTATCCATCAACACATAAGTCCATATGTTACCGACCCATTTCCATTCTTTAGCTCCATCTTTTTTTCATTTTATGAATTTTTTTGGTCCTTTTTTGTTTTTTTAAGTGAACAAGGGAACCTACTTTATCAACCCTCCTATGCACTCTTCATCAAAAGTTGACTCAATGTTTTACCAACCCATCTCCTCCTTTTGTTACCTTATTTTTTTTCTTTTTGTGTATAGAAAGGTGGTCCTTTTGTTTTTAAGGGAATAAGGGAATCAATAATTATCAACCTACTCATTCATTATTCATCAACACATAAGTCCATGTGTTACCGACCCATTTCCATTCTTTTTGGCTCCATCTTTTTTTTATGTATGAATTTTGTTCCTTTTTGTTTTTTAAGGGAACAAGGGAACCTACTTATCAACCCTCCCATGCACTCTTCATCAACGAGTTGACTCAATGTGTTACCAACCCATCTCCCCTTTTGTTACCTCCTTCTTTTTTCTCTTTTGTGTAGAACAAGGTGGTCCTTTTGTTTTCCTACGGGAACAATGGAAACAATAATTATCAACCCAGACATTCACTATCCATCAACACATAAGTCCATGTGTTACGACCCATTTCCATTTTTTAGCTCCATCTTTTTTTCATTTTATGAAATTTTTGGTCCTTTTTTGTTTTTTTAAGTGAACAAGGGAACCTACTTTATCAACCCTCCTATGCACTCTTCATCAAAAGTTGACTCAATGTTTTACCAAACCATCTCCTCTTTTTGTTACCTCCTTCTTCTTTTTTGTGTATAGAAAGGTGGTCCTTTTGTTTTTTAAGGGAATAAGGGAATCAATAATTATCAACCCACTCATTCACTATTCATCAACACATAAGTCCATGTGTTACCGACCCATTTCCATTCTTTTTAGCTCCATCTTTTTTTATGTATGAAATTTGTTCCTTTTTGTTTTTTAAGGGAACAAGGGAACCTACTTATCAACCCTCCCATGCACTCTTCATCAACAGTTGACTCAATGTATTACCAACCCATCTCCCCTTTTGTTACCTCCTTCTTTTTTTCTCTTTTGTGTAGAACAAGGGGGTCCTTTTTGTTTTCCTACGTGAACAAGGGAAACAATATTTATCAAACCAGACATTCACTATCCATCAACACATAAGTCCATATGTTACCGACCCATTTCCATTCTTTAGCTCCATCTTTTTTTCATTTTATGAATTTTCTTGGTCCTTTTTTGTTTTTTTAAGTGACAATGGAACCTACTTTATCAACCCTCCTATGCACTCTTCATCAAAAGTTGACTCAATGTTTTACCAACCCATCTCCTCCTTTTGTTACCTTATTTTTTTTTCTTTTTGTGTATAGAAAGGTGGTCCTTTTGTTTTTAAGGGAATAAGGGAATCAATAATTATCAACCCACTCATTCACTATTCATCAACACATAAGTCCATGTGTTACCGACACATTTCCATTCTTTTTAGCTCCATCTTTTTTTTATGTATGAAATTTGTTCCTTTTTGTTTTTTAAGAGAACAAGGAACCTACTTATCAACCCTCCCATGCACTCTTCATCAATAGTTGACTCAATGTGTTACCAACCCATCCCCCTTTTTGTTACCTCCTTCTTTTTTTCTCTTTTGTGTAGAACAAGGTGGTCCTTTTGTTTTCATACGGGAACAAGGCAAACAATAATTATCAACCCAGACATTCACTATCCATCAACACATAAGTCCATATGTTACCGACCCATTTCCATTCTTTAGCTCCATCTTTTTTTCATTTTATGAAATTTTTGGTCCTTTTTTGTTTTTTTTAAGTGAACAAGGGAACCTACTTTATCAACCCTCCTATGCACTCTTCATCAATAGTTGACTCAATGTTTTACCAACCCATCTTCTCTTTTAGTTACCTCCTTCTTTTTTTTTCTTTTTGTGTATAGAAAGGTGGTCCTTTTGTTTTCCTAAGGGAACAAGGGAAACAATAATTATCAACCCACACATTTACTATTCATCAACACATAAGTCCATGTGTTATCGACCCATTTCCATTCTTTTTAGCTCCATCGTTTTTTTATGTATGAAATTTGTTCCTTTTTGTTTTTTAAGGGAACAAGGGAACCTACTTATCAACCCTCCCATGCACTCTTCATCAACAGTTGACTCAATTTGTTACCAACCCATCTCCTCTTTTGTTACCTCCTTCTTTTTTCTCTTTTTTGTAGAAGAAGGTGGTCCTTTTGTTTTCCTAAGGGAACAAGGAAAACAATAAATATCAACCCACTCATTCATTATTCACCAACACCCAACTCAATGTGTTACCAACTCATTTCCACTCTTAGCTCCATCTTTTTTTATATATATGAAATTTGGTCCTCTTTGTTTTTTAAGGGAACAAGGGAACCTACTTATCAATCCTCCCATGCACTCTTCCTCAAAAGTTGATTCAATGTTTTACCAACCCATCTCCTCCTTTGTTACCTACTTCTTTTTTCTTTTTGTGTATAGAGAAGGTGGTCCTTTTGTTTTTTAAGGGAACAAGGGAATCAATAATTATCAACCCACACATTCACTATTCATCAACACATAAGTCCATGTGTTACCGACCCATTTCCATTCTTTTTAGCTCCATCTTTTTTTATGTATGAAATTTGTTCCTTTTTGTTTTCTAAGGGAACAAGGGAACCTACTTATCAACCCTCCCATGCACTCTTCATCAACAGTTGACTCAATGTGTTACCAACCCATCTCCTCTTTTGTTACCTCCTTCTTTTTTTCTCTCTTTTGTGTAGAACAAGGTGGTCCCTTTGTTTTCCTACGGGAACAAGGGAAACAATAATTATCAACCCAGACATTCACTATCCATCAACACATAAGTCCATATGTTACCGACCCATTTCCATTCTTTAGCTCCATCTTTTTTTCATTTTATGAAATTTTGGTCCTTTTTGTTTTTTTAATGTAACAAGGGAACCTACTTATCAACCCTCCCATGCACTCTTCATCAATAGGTGACCCAATGTTTTACCAACCCATTTTCTCTTTTGTTACCTCCTTCTTTTTTCTCTTTTTTGTAGAACAAGGTGGTCCTTTTATTTTTCTAAGGGAACAAGTTATACAATAATTATCAACCCACACATTCACTATTCATCAACACATAAGTCCATGTGTTACCGACCCATTTCCATTCGTTAGCTCCTTCTTTTTTTTATATATGAAATTTGGTCCTTTTTGTTTTTTAAGGGAACAAGGGAACCTACTTATCAACCCTCCCATGCACTCTTCATCAATAGTTGACTCAATTTGTTACCAACCCATCTCCTCTTTTGTTACCTCCTTCCTTTTTCACTTTTTTTGTAGAAGAAAGTGGTCCTTTTGTTTTGATAAGGGAACAAGTGAAACAATAATTATCAACCCACACATTCACTATTCATCAACACATAAGTTCATGTGTTACCGACCCATTTCCATTCTTTAGCTCCATATTTTTATATATATATGAAATTTGTTCCTCTTTGTTCTTTAAGGGAACAAGGGAACCTACTTATCAACCCTCACATGCACTCTCCATCAACAGTTGACTCAATGTTTTACCAACCCACGCATTCATTATTCATCAACACCTAAGTCCATGTGTTACCAAACCTCTCATTCAGTCTTCATCAACATGTATCTGAAAGGTTAACCAACACCAACGTTCTGATGTTACCAAGAAGGGAATTGCGGAAGAAGGGAATTGTACATGTTGCAAGTCGTAGTTCATTTCATTTGCAAGTGGATTATGCTGCTCCCCTCCCTTTTTTTAACCATAAAATTTCACTAGCCCAAAAAGGGAATAAGGAGAATTACTTTGTGAACGAGTAAAGGGAATTGCGCACGTGCATGAAGCAAAATAACGTATGACTCTGAAACTTGTATCGCGCACGAAAAGGGAATTGTGCAGCTGCAATAGAAAGCAAATCACATACGGCACGTAACCTATGTGGTCCACAACTTCCCGCACGTTTATTTTCACGAAAGGGAAACACGGTTATTCCCAAATTGGATTGTCGGAAACCGATCGCGCAATAAGATCTTGGCGCACGAGCGCCAGCTAGGGCCGCCCCTCCATGGGTGTCTCAACCGGATATCTTTTTCTCCTCTAAAATCTAAAATAAAATGACGGTTATTATGCGGATGGCTGGATGAGGGTATGCTACTGTGAGGTTCCTACGGATTTCTACAGGAATTTCAAGCAGATCACAGCGGAAGACAGAGATCTAGGGTTCATAGCTCTCCTCCCAACCTCCCCCGAGTCAGTTCATTACAACACGGCACTGCCGTTCCATCCAAATCCCAGCCAAGGTTCAAACTCGGTTCACACATAGCATATATCGGCCAAGCCAGGCTAGCCTATTACATGGGCTTCTTACGGCCCAACTGGTAGTCCTTGAGCCATTCGGGCTGGCGTGCCCGTCTCCTGGGCCTTGCCTCCGGTGCGGCATCATTAGCGGTACAGGGTCGCCGACATTCCCCCTTCCTTGGAATTCCGCTTGTCCCCAAGCGGATGCAAGAGGAAATCTCCGATGAAGCGCCTCGAGATCTTCCCACGTGGCCATGGACTCGTGGCTGCCACTCCATTGCACCAAGCCTTGGACGATCGTACGAAGGCCTTGCCGACGAACTCGGCGCTGTAGAACTTGAACCGGTACCCGAAACACATCGTCGGCAGAGGGAAGCTTTGGAAGAACTTGTCTGTCCAGGACCCAAACAAGGTTTGAGCTGTGAGACGTGAAAGACTGGATGCACACGGCTTGAAGCAGGAAGGTCCAGTTTATAAGCCACTTCCCCAATGCGCTCCAACACCTGGAATGGCCCGAAGAACTTGAAAGCAAGCTTATGGTTGGCGCGACGGGCAACTGACGATTGCAAGTATGGGGAAAATCCGATCACCCACTGAGAAAACACGCTCTGACCTCTTCTTATCAGCTTGCCTTTTCATACGCTGTTGCATCCGCAGAAGGTGTTGCTTGACTGAGGCAAGCACCAAGGCTCGCTCCCGTAGCCACTCCTGAATGTCTCCTGAAGCAACCTGATCGGTAGCAGTAATGCCGAAGTAGCGAGGTTCCCTGCCATAAATCACCTGGAATGGCGTCTTGCCCAACGACGAATGCCAGTTGTTGTTATACCAAAACTCGCACAGAGAAAGCCATTTGGACCAGTGGTGAGGATGTGCGCTAATGAAGCAACGAAGATAGCATTCAATCGACTGGTTGACTCTCTCCGTTTGCCCATCGGTTCGGGGTGGTTCGTTGTGCTCAAACGTAGCTGCGTGCCCGTAGCTTTGAAGACCGCTTGCCAGAAATTGCTTGTAAAAACTGGGTCTCGATCAGAAACAAGGGACAAGGGCATTCCATGGAGCTTATAGATGTTGTCCACGAAAAGCTCCGCCACTTTTGCTGCGGTGTAAGGATGTCTGAGCGGAATGAAATGAGCATATTTAGAGAGTTTGTCCACCACTACCAAGATGCAATTGTATTGACGAGATGGTGGCAATCCGTCGATAAAGTCCATGGTCGCCATCTCCCAAGGCCCCGAAGGAACCGGCAAGGGCCGTAGAAGTCCAGCTGGCGGGGTTCTCTCGAGGCTTAGCTTGTTGGCCAATGTGGCAGTTAGCGACGAATTCCTTGACTGCAGCCTTCATTCCAGTCCACTTGAAAAGAGATAACAACCTTCTGTAAGTCACAGGAAATCCAGAGTGTCCACCCACTGGGCTGTCATGGAAAGCTGATATAATAGATTGCTGCAGTTCTTTATTTGGACCAATCCAGATCCTTCCTTGGTACCTGAGCACCCCTTTAGACAGAGTGAATTGAGGATCGGCTCCGTGAATCAATTGCTAGTCTTGCCGAGAGCTGCCGAGCATAAGAATCGTCCTTGTAACTGTCCAGGACCTTGTCAAGCCACATTGGTTGAATCACAGTAGCTGCCATCAGGGAAGGCTCTTCCATTGGCTTCCTGGACAAAGCATCTGCGGCGCCATTGAGGATTCCTTTCTTGTACTGCACAGTGTACTGGAGTCCCATAAGTTTTGTCAGTGCACGGCGTTGCCACTCGGTATGGAGCCTCTGATCAGTCAAATGAACGAGACTCTTGTGGTCTGTCTTGATTACAAACTCCCCAACTTCGAAGGTATGAACGCCATTGCCTGCACGGCCGGCAGGATAGCCATGTACTCCTTCTCGTATACAGAAAGACCCCTATTCTTCGGTCCAAGGGCACGGCTCACAAATGCTAGAGGATGCCCTTTCTGAGACAGTACAGCTCCAATCCCAACGTCACAGGCATCCGTCTCAACAACAAATGGCGAGGTGTAATCAGGCAAAGCGAGAACCGGGGCTGAAGTCAGAGCTTCCTTCAACACCTGGAAGGCAGCTTCATGTGCCTCTGTCCACACAAACAACGACCCCTTCTTCAACAATGCTGTGAGTGGCTGGCAAATAATAGCATAGTGGCGAATAAATTTGCGGTAGTATCCACTTAACCCCAAAAAACCTCTCACTTCCTTCTGGTTAGCTGGTCGAGGCCGAGTCTTGACGAGCTTCGATTTTGGTTGTATCTGTTGCCACCCCTTCAGCAGAGATAACGTGCCCCAGGTAAGCAATTTTTTGTTGCGCAAAAGCACACTTGCTCAGCTTAACTTGCCATTTGTCTCTCTGTAAGATTGTCAGAACCTGGTTTACATGGTCGAGATGTTGCTCATAAGTCTGACTGTAGATCAAGATGTCGTCGAAGAATACGAGAGCAAACTTGCGAAGCACTGGTGCCAGAGAAGCATTCATAGCGAATTGGAAGGTGGCTGGAGCTCCTGTGAGGCCAAAGGCCATGACACGGAACTCATAATGTCCGTTGTGAGTTTGGAAAGCCGTTTTGTATTCCTCCCCAGGGGCTAGGCGAATTTGGTGGTATCCCGCCCTCAGGTCCAACTTGGAGAACCAATGTGAGCCAGCCAATTCATCCAGCAGTTCATCAATCACCGACAGTGGGTACTTTCCCTTTACTGTGAGAGCGTTCAGATGTCGGTAGTCGACCACTAGTCGCCAAGTATTATCTCCTTTCTTCACAAGTATGACTGGTGAGGCGAATGCGCTACTGCTATGAGTTATCACACCTTGTTCCAACAGTTCCTGTATCTGTATTTCCAATTCCGTTTTTAACTCTGGGGCTACTCGATAGGGCCTCATTGATACTGGTCTTGCTCCCGGGACAAGAGGAATTTGATGGTCGTACTGCCTGCGGGGCGGAAGCCCAGTTGGCGTATCAAAAACATCCTAGAATTTATCCAGCAAGGCTTGTATGCCTGGGCTGTGTTGTGCAGCAGTCGATTCAGCCGTGTCCTGGATCACATGCAACTCTATAAGTGCGTGCGTGACGCCAGCAGTTCCTTCGCCATGAAGTACAATCAGTTGCTCTTCCTTCATCATCGCCAGCCAATGCTGTGACCAGTGAGTCAACATAGGGCTATGTTTGGCTAACCAATCATGGCCAATTATGCCGTCATAACTCTTGAGAGGTAGGATGCGGAAGGAGTCCTCGAATTCAGCTTCATCAACTATCCAATTGAGTTTAGGAAAATAATCAGTGGCTTGCAAAATCTCCCCTCCTGCCACTTGTACTCTGAGAGCCTTGTCCATCTGTTGTTGGCCAGAGAGCAGTTTGGCCTTGTCCTTGTCGATGAAACGAGCGCCGAGCTACAAGGAAACGAATGGAGTGTCCTTACCGTAACTGGAGCAAGAGTCATCCGGAGTGTCGCTGCTGCGATAGGCACATGAGGTGTTGTGATTACGATCGATTCTTCTTCGAGTCCTTCATCGTGAGCTCCGTTTGCATGCAATTCGATCTCTGTACGATGTGTAGCAGCTCCCTGCACATATGATCCTTTCCCCATTTTTCTCCATAGACAAAACATAATCCCTTAGCCCTGCGGTAGGCCTTTAGGTTGCTCCATTTATCCTCCGAACTTCCCCTGGTTGCTTCAAGCTGCTTCTTCTCTTCTACTGACTTCGACACCCACTTCGCTGGCGGTGGTGGTGGTGGCAGAGAAAAATGTTGGGGTGTATTTCTTCCAGTGCCTTGTCGGAGTGGAGTCGTGGTCGCAAAGGGGTTAGTTCCTTCTCCCAGTTCTTCATATAGTAATGCCAAGGTGAAGGTCGTGTCGAGATCCTCGAGCCGTCGTATCGCTACTAGGACCCCGACTGGCGGCTTCGAGCCATCCGAGAACCGTGTCATATTTCGATGGATTCGTGGTGTGGCTCATATGCAGCTAACCGATCCACTAAATCCGAAAATCGCTGGACATAATCTTCCACTGTACTTGGTTTGAGAAATGTGGTAAAACCTTCGGAGAAGAATTGTGTGTTGGTTGCGCATGAAACGAGCCATCACACCGCGCACCGGTTCCTCCCATCCAGCTCGAGTGTTCTTCGTCGAGAACGATTCCGGCCATGTTGCCGCGGCTCCGGTGAACCGAGACGTCCCGTAGGAGACCCAAAGTGTTTGCGGCGTGCTCCACCTCCCGAAATACTCTTCACGGCGTCGCCGCCGCGAGTTTTGGATTGGCTCCATCGAATTGAGGCGGCTCAATCCGAGGCGCGAGGCGTTGGCGTCGGTAGGTGTAGAAGGTTCTCCATAGTAATTCACGAATTCGCAAAATATGGGGACGGGTTTGGGGATGGGTTGTTACCTCCTCCCGGAGGAGGCGCCGTGGCCATCCCCGGTGGTTTAATGCGACGCAGGTGCCCTTGTGGGCCGGCGGCACCCATTCCCGGCGTCCGTAGAGTGGATCCGGGGCTCCCTCCACCGGAGTCGGTCGAGGAGCTCGGAGGGCGCGGCCAACGGTGGCGGCCGCTGCGAGATCTCCGCGCTGAGCCCGGCCTTGATGTTGGCCAGATCGGCGCCCAGAGCCTCTTGCGCTGCCGCGAGCTCGGCGCCCATGGAGGCCTGGACGGTGGCGATGGACGCGTTGACGTTCGCGAACTGCCTAGTGGTGTCCTCGACGAACGCGCGGACGGCGTCGAAGGACTCCTTCTTGTAGTCGAGGAAGCGGTTCTCGTAGGCCTCCCGCGTCTCCGCCGTGAGGATCTCGTAGATCGCTCGGGCCTCCGGCGAGAGATTCTCCATGGCTTCCGCTCGGCGCCTGCCGGCGAATCGGGTGTGGTGGTGGTGGGTGGGAATTTCCGGGCGGTGGATCCGTGGGCTCCGATACCAGATGTGAGGTTCCTACGGATTTCTACAGGAATTTCAAGCAGATCACAGCGGAAGACAGAGATCTAGGGTTCATAGCTCTCCTCCCAACCTCCCCGAGCCAGTTCATTACAACACGGCACTGCCGTTCCATCCAAATCCCAGCCGAGGTTCAAACTCACTTCACACATAGCATATATCGGCCAAGCCAGGCTAGCCTATTACATGGGCTTCTTACGGCCCAACTGGTAGTCCTTGAGCCATTCGGGCTGGCGTGCCCGTCTCCTGGGCCTTGCCTCCAGTGCGGCATCATTAGCAGGTACAGGGTCGCTGACAGCTACGGTTGCTCTAAACCGAACTGGGCCTTGCCCAGCCCGCAGGCAACCCCCCCCAAAACACACTTTCTGAATCGGACGTGAGATCCGTCGATCCCCTTTGGTTGGACTTCATCCCGGGGTTAGGGTTCCGCCGTCGCTCTACGGAGTGGGCCGAGGCGGCGGAGATGGCAGGGAAGGGAGCCAAGGCGACGTCCGGAAAGGCGGCGGAGAAGGAAAAGGGGAAGAAGGCGGCCCCCGCGTCCCGCTCGTCCCGCGGAGGTTCCCAGGTCAGCTCGATTGATGTGCTCTTCGCATCGTACGTGGACTATAGATTTGGTTCAGGTTGCTGTTCTGATGTGCATTTTGTTTCCTGAAGGGCACGCTAGATTCATTTGATGATGTTGGTTGGAATATTCGTTGTGATTTAGCAAAATAGATCTGGACAAGTGCACGGTCTGTCTAGTTGCGTTCTGTGGATACAATGGTGCTAAAAGTTTCATTTCTTCTTTCGCAAATTGTGATTATTGGTAGGCTTTATTCTGACCGTTGAAATACTGTGTGCCACCTGCGAGGACGTTGTCACTAGGTTTGCAGTGGTCCAAAGATGGATGCCTCTGGTGCATTTTGTACTAATACACCGGGTTTTGCGGGTGTAGTGGGTCTCACACTTGCATCCATATTGGTTGCTCTGGTGGCCTCAACTTTACTTGTTCTTTGCGGCCTATGGATTCTCCCCATGACTGGATCATCATATATAGTAGCTCACACGTTTGTTCACCTTTATTTGCTCGAATTGATAGCAGATTAAATAATTTGGGATCACCTCGCTTTGATACTATGAGCCGTATTCAACACTAGAAGATTCTCACATATTTGATAGTATGATCCATATGATTTTATATTTAACAAAATTATAACAAATTATTACTCTTCTCTAATGGATAATGTTGATGAAAAATAACTTGATGCTGTGTAGGAGCAGCCAGCTCCAAAGAAAGATGTTTATCAATTATTTGCTGAGAAGGTTAGGGATAACAAGCAACTGGAATCGAGATGGGCTATCATGCAAGAAACTCGTGTTGAGTATTTTCGTGGAAAAGATTTTACCACCTTCATCAAGACTCATCCAGAAGTTGGGGAAATTTTAGGGCCAGATAAATATATGGAAGCTGAAGAAATTGTTAACACTTTGCTGAGCAAAAACCTCGTAATAAGGTGTGACAGAGTTTGGAAAACTGTGAGACCAGGAAAGAAAAAGTTATCATCATGGCCTGCTCATTTGGAGATACATCAGGTTGGTCTGCTGCTCAGGAAGAATGTTATATGATATAACGTTAAGTTTTTTTTCCTTTCTAATGTTGCGATTGGTGATTAATATGGCGGTCTACATTGTCTGTCGTTGAACCTATGGGTTCCTTGAGTATTTTTAGCCATTTATGTGTAGCAAATGTATCCCTATCTTGCACTTTAATCAATGACCGCTACAGAATGGGTTGTTTTCAGAATATTATTCTCTTTGGTGGGTTTGTTCTTTTGTCGAACTAAGCTTTATTTGTACTTGCAGGAACAAGTATTCACTGAAAATGATGGTTTTTATGCTTGGATGTTTCTCAAAAGACGGACCTTGTGGCAGACAATTCTTTCATTTGTTTGGCCTCTTTTCGCATTGGCAGTGTGCTTATTTCCAGTTTATCCATACCAATGCAAGATTGTGGTACTGTACTCATGTGCTGGAGCTTTACTGTTCATCGTATCCCTGCTTTTATGTAAGGTTCTATCCCCAAATCTATATCATGCACCCTATATTTTTACTCTGTTTAGTGGCAGTTAACCCTTGCATTCTGAGTTGCATATATTGCTTTTATGCATTAAAATTGCACATTCTGCATGTTGCCGTTATGAAAGTTATGCCATCGTTTAGTATTTTTGTAAAAGCAGAGTCTTGTATATCCCTTTTATAGATGGTTACATTACAATTGGAGTATCTAAGGGCATGTTCGGGACTTGTCCAGTTTCTCCAAATCCTCAGATTCTGCTCCACGAACGCGAATCTGGTGTCTTGTTCAGAGCTCAAAACGTTTGGCATCGCTTATGGTTTTGGATGGGCTTGCGGACCGTTTAGCCGTGGTGGCCCATTGGGAAGGGAGTCGACCAACATCTTGCAGCCCATACAGACCAAGTTAACAACACCTCACAGCAGATCTGGAAGAATCTGGCTGGCGGCCAACAATTCATGAAATTGGACCAGGGAATCGATCTGAGGCAGCAGGTAGGGAGTGCCGCTGATTGACGGGATCTGTTGGATGAGGCGGTCGCTGCTTGAGCTAGAGCGGGGCTCGAGGTGAGGACGCTGGGATGGGGGACTGGCAGGGAGGATGACCTGCTGGGGTGGTCGTGGCTGTCGTGGTTGGGGTGGCCGGCTAGGAAGGTCCAGTGGCTAGGGGGCGGTGATAGGCCTCTGATTGGATCTGGAGGGAGTCGTGGGCGAGTAAGGGGGTCTTGGGCGAGCGAGGGGAAACAGAGAAGCTTTGGGATTGAAGCATTTTTCACTTCGTGGTGGCATTCCTTTGTAATTTTGGGCTGCTCCACGTTTAGCTAATCCAGGAATTTGCAAAAGCGTGATTTTTCTTTTGAATAATACATTGTTTATCGAAAATTTCACGAATAATACTTGTTTTTGAACTTTTCCAAAAAAAATCACGCTTATTGCAGAACAAGTCGGGAAAGCCTAACCTTTGGGGAAAGGCTAACCTGACATGTACCTTTTAGGAAAGGCTAACCCGACAGGTCCTGGCTTTTCGGGAAAGCCCAACCCGACAGGGGCCTTTTGGGGAAAGCGCGCCAACCAGAGCTGCCGGCCGACCAGGCCTTTAGAAATCCTCCTTTCGGGAAAGCCTAACCCGACAAGGCCCAATCGGGGTACGCTTCCCTGATGCAGTATTACTGAAAAAGTTCAAAATCGAGTATTATACTCCCTCCGTGCCAAAAAAAAAGCATCTTTTTTCTGGATTCGGATGTACCTATAGCTCAAACATGTCTATGTACCTCCGTATCTAGACAGTTGAGAAGCCTTTTTAGGAACGGAGGGAGTATGTGAAATTAACGAAAAAATATTATTAACAAAAATTTCGCTTTGCAAAAGAGATGCTCCGATTTTTGTATATCAAATTGATTCAGCTTCTCGGATCTAGCTCCATGGAGTTTGGCTGTTCGGTGCTGCTCCGCGGTGGAGCATAGAGAAGCTGGAAGCCAGGAATTTGCCGAACACGCCCTAATATTAATTTTGCATGCTGCTTGCGAAGCTATAAGATGTCAATGGTGGCACCGTTGATAGTAGAACTAATAGTCCCTATGAGCAGTTTCTGCTGCACTTATATGATCCAGAACTGCAAAGTCGACAGCGCCAATAATATGTCCCTTGAAGATGACATAATTGCCATGTTTTCGAAAAAGAAAAAGATATTTAGCTGACACCTGTTCACCTACCACTTGCATTTCAGTTCCTATTGGATGGTAACTTCTCCCATTGATTTCAAGTTAACAAAAAACTGATTCTTTCTATTTAAACTGGGAAATTCAGTCTTCTAATAACTTTTCTCAAGTTATCTATACAAATCCAGTTGCATGCATGATAAGAGCATCTCCAGCCGCGTCTCCCAAAGCGTCCCCCAAACCGCGCCGGATTGAGCGTTTGGGGGACGTGTTTTGTTCGTGCCGCGTTTGGGGGACGTCGCTCCCCAGCCGCGTCCCCCAAACGCCTCCCCCAAACATTTAAAATACTTTTTTTTGGCATTTTTATTTCAATTTCCACAAACTAATACATAATTGGGAACGTGGTTTACACGAAGACATAGTTAGGAACATGGTTTCCACAAACTAATACATAGTTGGAACCGTGGTGGACACAAATATATAATATTGCAAAAAAACTAAACCTAACTAGGCCGGTCATCGGAGGTTTCATGTGTTCGCTGCCAAGAAAGAACACTCGAGGGCACACCCAGTCACCGAAACTGGAAAATCCAGCTGGTGACGGTGCCCCTGTTGGTTCTTGCGAGGAAGAACAGCCAGAAACCTCCATGCACGTATTCGCTGCGAAGAAACAACACTCCGTCGTCCTCCTCGTTAGTACTGTCGCCGTGGTAGTCCCTGTCGTTGTGGTAGTCCCGGCGGCAGCGCGTCTCGTCGAAGACCTTGACGCTCATGTCCCTGTCGCCGAAGTAGGAGAACAGGAGGATGAAGCCGGTTTCGAGGCTGTGGTGGCGCGCGAACTTCTCCCAGCCGATGTTGAGGTACATCTTGCCGCGCGCGTCATAGATCGCGTCGACGATCCACCGGTAGTAGCCGCACGAAGCCTCCCGCAGATGCATCGTGCGCGGGCGGTCGTCGCCGGCGACGTACTCGGCGAAGGAGTCCGGCAGCCTCTGGATGCCGCGCGGGTCGCCCTTTAGGACGAGGATGAACTCGAACTGCACGTCCGGCTCGACGTCCATCTCCGACGATGAAGACGACGGCGTGGGAGGCGACGGCGAGCGTTCAGCTCTGCCACGACCACGACCACGACCACGGCCGCGAGGTCGGCCTCCGCCTCTACCAGACATAGCGGCGAGTCTTGTTGAGATGGTGGCGGCTAGGGTTTGGGAGAGAGGCGCTAGGGTTTGTGTGCGAGAGGGATGATGAGAGGCGGCCCTTTTATAGGCCGGAGGGAGGCGGAGGAGCGGTGGTGCTCATTAACGCCGGCACGCAGAGCTAGGCGCGACGGGACGCGTCGCTGCGCCTCTGCGGGAACTACACCGTCGCTGCGGGAACTGCACCGTCGCCGCGCGCCAATAACTTCCGTCGCGAGGTAGGCGACGGTTAGGTTAAAATTTATTGTGCCGCTGACGGGTTGGCCCCGCCACTCCCCGCCTCGCTTTTCGTTGTGTCCGGCGTCCCCGGAGCGTCCCCTGTGGGACGGGGACGGGCTCGGGGCGCCGGACACCGTATCGGGCCGCGCCGGACAAAAATGGGCTTTGGGGGACGCGGCTGGAACGGATTTTTTTTCCGGCGCGCCCCAAATTGCTTTGGGGGACGCGACTGGAGGTGCTCTAAGGATTGTTACTAAAAGTGATATCTTTTGACATATCTCACCATCTAATACAATATTACTGAGGTAGTCACAGCTAAGTTAGCCTGGCATGGTTTAAATTAGCTAAATTATTCCTTCCATCTAATGTCTTAGCTAAATTATTCCTTCCATCTAATGTCTGACCAATACTATAAATGAAAGTTAGTATGAACTATATATGCTCACATAAATTTCCACCCCCATCCAAGGTTTAAAATAGCGCGCTATTTATCCACCTCCATAGGTTTAAAATAGCGCGCTATGTTTTCGTTAATAGCGCTCTATAGCATATCTGGACAGTCCACGCTAAATTTAAGTATTTTTTCTTGCTATGACGCTATTTGCGAAATGACATGCTATATCGCGCTAAAACGTCATATCGTTGGCGCGTTATTTTTTCCAGCCCACTTGCACAAGGGTCTGATTTTTCCTCCTTAAGAAAACAAGAAATTGTTTTCTAAATCGGAAGATAATATTGTTAATACTGATGAATTCTTAATAAATAATTTATACTATGTTGTTGTCTTGTGGAGTGTTGATGTTAGGCTTCTCATAAATTGGAGAACTATTTTTGTAAGTGGTTATGTATGCATAAATCTGTCACTTTTGGACGAAAATCCTTTATTTTTAGGCTATATGTATATTTTCAAAATGCTATTTGAAATATAGCACGCTATTACCACGATATAGCGTTCATAGCGTTTGGAGGAAGCTGCCGCTATTTTGTTTAGCACGCTATTTTAAACCTTGCCTCCAACTTTCCATTTCCCACAACTGTCAGCTGCCCTAAGGGCAGTGCACTTCCTCAAAAAACACTGTAAAGCTGAGATTAACAGCTTGTGCCAGCATAACTTCTTCCTAGCAGACACTATTCTAAAAGACTTCTACCTACCCAAGGTGCTGCCTAGCCCTGACTAAATGCTACACATGATCCTGCTGCGCGACTACTGCCTTGTGCCTTTTCAAATACTGCTGGCAGGTTCATAGTGGTTTAGGAAACCAAGTTGTTACCTTGTCTCCTTAGGATTAGTTTTCGTCTTTTGTATTGTATATGATAAAGTTGGAAGTACTCATCTTCACATGCAATATGTCATTTTCTTACTTTCCTTAGCGATAGCATAGAAAATTAGGCACTAGGAATTGTTTGAGCGTTGCAGTTTCAGTAATACATTCACATATGCATCTTAGTGCAATACTCCTCGTTGCCACAGTGTTGTGCATATTAGATCTTTAAAAAGTCAAACGATGTTAATTTTGACCAAGTTTTTTGATAAAAATATCTACATCTACCATACCAGATGTATACCACATGAAAATATAAATCATGTGGAATTCAAAGGTATTGATTTGGTATTCTAGATATTGATATTTTTCCTACATAGTTTGTCAAACTTTACATCGTTTTACTTTTAAAAATTCTAATACGCCCTACATTTTAGCAAGGAGGGAGTATCATTTACAAGCCTGCTTTTACTACTTACTGATCTCAATGCTGCTTTTATTGCCACACTGTTTTATATGTTGCATGATTTCCCCACAAACCATTTGCATTCTTTTGTTAGATGCTTTAACTTGGCAATGGTGATGTCTTGCTTACATGTATGTTCAATGGAATCGCAGTAAGAGCTGCCATATTTGGCATTCTGTGGGTTCTTCTTGGAAAACGTGTGTGGTTCTTCCCCAATATAAATGCAGAGGAGACTACATTTAGAGAACTCCTTCGGTTTTGGCCTGACAAGGACGAGGGAGAGCGACCAAAGTGGACATCAAGACTTTTCTATGCTACTGTTACTGTATTGGTGATATTGCTGCTTAGACACCATGCTCCAGATGAAGCAGCTAGGGCCAGGTACATATTTTTCTACGATACATTTTCCTATCTCATGCCTCATAGTGTCTCCTGAGTGACACAGTCAGTCATAGAAGTGCTATATCAAACACGAGTCCAGTGCATTCAACAAATTATTCCAGCCACCTGCCTTCCATTTGTTTTGGCACGTAGTTTACTCATCACGGCATCTCCTATGTAATTCTTATTCTGACTGAACACAATTATTTTTCGAATTGGATCAATCACATTTGGTTCGCAGTGTTAGGTCATTGCATTTAACTGGATTTTGTCTTACTAGAAGCTGACTAGATCCTACCTTGAAGTGATGATGGGTAGCAAATTTGTATTAGTTGGTTTGCTCTCTCTAATGTGTATTGATCAGAAAATACAACTTATGTCTAATGACATTATAGGATGTCTGCAAAACTGCATATTTTTTGTCCCTTGCAAGTGGAAAAACTATTACTAGTTAGGTATGTTATTGGTGCAAAAGATTGCCTGTCAAGGCAAGGGTGTGGGTTTATCGTTTTTCTGCTAAATCTGTCGAATCATTTAATGGCCACACGTCTTGCCTGGCATATCTGTTAGTATGCTTGTCAGGGAGGAAGGAAGTCTGGTAATGAATGGTATGAAATTCAGATGCATGTTCTGTTTTAGTTCAGTAACCTATTTTATTTTCCTTATTGTCAGGTACCAAAAGAAGGTTTCTAATATAATTGATGATGTCCTTGAGTGGTCCCCAAAATTAGCACTTTCTGGCATGATGGACAAACACGCTGAGGATAATGCAACAGAAACTGGCAGTTACAGCCATGCCCCTACGACTACCGAAGAGGAAACTATAGCTGCAGCCGAGGATGTGGATGCAGATGAAACCCAAGATAGTGGCGTGGATGCAGATGAAACCCAAGATAGAGCTGATCATGCTGATGACATGAGAACAAGATCTAGTGAAGCATAAACCCAATGCAACTTCTAAATTTCATAAGCTACAGTACTTTTTGGGAATACTCCCTGGGGTTTTTATCTGCAGATTATACAGATATAGGTTACTGAGAAATTCAGGTACTCATGTTTTGACCATGTTTCGTTCATATATTGCGACCGACCGGCTTTACTATTAAGGCAGGGTTGTCAGTTCCTAAAGCACATTTTCAAAGCGCGGGTCTGTTTTTCAAATGTTAGTATTTCACTTGACAGTAGATTAGTGTCACTATTTCAGGTAGCTTATATCTTTTGTTACGGAGATAGATTTTGTCCATGCTGGTGCAGTTGCACCAAATGTATTTTCTCTGGCCACCAGCTGAAGTCGCTGATCGCCTGATCCCCTTGGCCCAAAAGTTGTTTGACGGATTGCATCGCCTTTTGGTTCATAGGAACCGTGATGAAAAACAAAAGAAAATTCAGTAAAATGCACTCATAGTAGTGCAAGATCGATACGGTCACTGACCTTGTGAATAAGCTAGGTACCGCTGAGCCTAGCTTTGTTGCCGTGGGTGAGATCGATGAGCGGCATTCACAAGGTCAGTGACCGTATCGATCTTGCACTACTATGAGTGCATTTTACTGAATTTTCTTTTGTTTTTCATCACGGTTCCTATGAACCAAAAGGCGATGCAATCCGTCAAACAACTTTTGGGCCAAGGGGATCAGGCGATCAGCGACTTCAGCTGGTGGCCAGAGAAAATACATTTGGTGCAACTGCACCGGCATGGACAAAATCTATCTCCGTAACAAAAGATATAAGCTACCTGAAATAGTGACACTAATCTCCGTAACAAAAGGTATTAGCTTTCATCTAGGTCACTGGCTCATTCATAAAGTCGTACTTGCTGATGTGGCATACCTTGACCAGTCTCCGGCGATGATTTTTTTTTTTACAGAAAACCCCTTCACAGAAACATCTGGCAGATGCCCCTAGGCCCACCTGGCAGCCTGGTCCGCTACTGCCAAACCTCGCGCTGCCCTTGAAACCCACTTAGAGCGTCGCCGTACACCAAAGCGTGCTGTTTGGGGATGTTGTTGCTTCCTGCCACGTTTGGGGCGGGTCCCTACCTAGCCACGTCCCCAAAACAGAAATCTAATATTTTAAAATTGAATCGAAAACGAATTCATTCAATTTTGTTATATTACATGGATTTAAATGAAATTTGATGAAATTTAAATTAAAACTAATCTAGTAGTATTTGCGGCGCCAAGAGGGGTCCTAGTACTGGTGGAAGTTGTACATGTTGTGATCGACGACGCCCTGATTGCCGCGCTTGTTGATGGGCTCGTCTTTCACCAAGTCGCTGGCGTCGCCATCGATGGGCTCGTCCTTCACCGCACCGCTGAGCCTAGCTTTGTTGCCGTGGGTGAGATCGATGAGCGGCATTCGGATGGACATGGCGATCGCCTCGTCAATGTTGCCCCTCCAGGCCCCCGTGTCGTACATCTCCCACGTCTCCGCCACCGTGAGGCTGCCGCGCCCGAAGCCGTTCGCGGCGAGCACGTTCTTGCGGGACGACGACATTGTCGAGAACAAAGAAGGTGCATGAAGGAAGGAGGCGCTGTCGAGAGCGGCGCAACGAGAATGGAATGTGGAAGGGACGTGAAGGAAGAAGGGGGCGACTCTTTATACACCGGCGGCATGCGAAGAGGCAGCGGGGAGCGTTGGTCGTAATAACGCCGGCGTGTATGGCCACGCGGCCATGCGCGACGAGACGCTTCACTGCGCCGTCTGAGAAAGCCGCGAGGCCATTAACGTCGCTTACCAGAGGTAGGCGACGGGTTTTAGACTTCCGTGTCAATGACGTGTCGTGCCCGCCACTCGTGACGCGTTTTCGCGTTCTGTCCAGCTCGCCTGAAGTGTCCCCTGTAGAGCGGGGACGGCCGGGGGCATCAGACACTGTATTGGGCACGCTAGGCGAAAAAGGACTTTGAGACGCGCAACTAAGAGCATCTCCAGTCGCGTCCCCCAAACCGTCCCCCAAACCGCGCCGGATCGAGCGTTTGGGGGACGTGTTTCGTTCGTGCCGCGTTTGGGGGACGTCGCTCCCCAGCCGCGTCCCCCAAACGCCGCCCCCAAACATTAAAAGTATTTTTTTTGGCTAGAAAGAAACTATTTAATAATATTCAAATCGGTTGAACATAAACAAATTATATATAAAACTTCGAAAAAATATAATTAAATACATATAAACTATCTACTTCTTCTTCTTCGCTGATGGCCCCGCCTCGTCGTCATCGCGGTGGCGCTTCCTGCTCGTCACCTCTTCCGAAGAGGCGGTGTCGGCGCTCGACGCGTCGTCGTCGCCGGTGCTCGTCGGCGCGCGCCTTGGCCTTGGCCTTGGCCTTGGCGGCCTTCGCCTTGGAAGCCTTCGCCTTGGCCGCCTTCGCCTTCGCACGGGCCACCGCCGCCGCGGCCTCGCTCTCTTCTTCCTCCTCCTCCCGGCCCGGCCCATTCCTCCTCGCCGTCAACCGGCGGCGGGGAATCGTCGCCGCTGCTCGGCGTCCCGGCTTTGTCCCACCAATGGCGCTAGCCGACGGGCTTTCCTCGCCGGAGGTGTCGGACGGGAGCCGGGAGATGTAGCTCATCGTCGCCGGAGGTGTCGGATGGAAGCTTGGATGAATGACGGCGTACGTACGGGTCTTATTGAGCGCGGATGAACGGCGGCGCGAAGTCGAAGAGAGCAACGGTTGCTCTTCCGAGGAGTCGGCGCTCCATTCCGGCGGGGTTGGCGCGTCGTCGACGCGGTTGCCAATGCGACGGTTCCGCTTCCTGTCAACCGCACCGTCGCTACGTATGTGGCGGTTGAGCGTCCGAGCCGCTGACGGGTCGGCCCCGCGCCTCCTCGCCTCTCATTTCGTTGTGTCCGGCGTGCCCGGTGCGTCCCCTATGGGACGGGGACGGGCTCGGGACGCCGGACACCGTATCGGGGCGCGCCGGACAAAAAAGGGCTTTGGGGCGCGCGGCTGGGAACATTTTTTTGTCCGGCGCGCCCCAAATCCCTTTGGGGGACGGTTTGGGGGACGCGACTGGAGATGCTCTAAGACTGGTTAAATATCCGGTGCGCCTTAAAATACTTTCGGGGCGAGACGCGACTGGAAATGCTCTTAGCCTGATTGCCTCCATTTGCTCAATGGCAACGCAGGGCTGTGAAGCCGACAAGCGCAGGCAGACTCACCCCAGGTCCCCAGTCTCCGCCGCATCCTCTGATTTTTTTTGAAATGTGGAAATATCGCCGCAGCTTCTGCATCCAAAAGATGCACACGGCTTTTTTTATTAGATTATTCACAACACCTTACAAGAGCAATACAAAAGATTAAACTCGAAGTCACCTCGCTAAACCTACAGAGGGATGAAGGGGGTGACAATTCACCAACTCATATCAACCAAAAGCCAAATGCCTTTCCAGGCCGCCCAATAGCAGATGAAAAGCACATCTAGTCAAGTAGACTCTCAGCATACGCCAACGCACACGCCATAGAAGTTGCTACCGCCGTCTTCCTCGACTCCATCTTCAAGAGAGATCATCGCATTGACCATGTCAGGCTTGCCATCGATGCCGCCACGGCGCCAGACGCCTCCACCATCCTGCGCGAGTCCCTCACACTGCATCCGTCCCGAGACACCACTGCACCATGCTGCGACGACTCGACGACGCCGACACAGCAAAAGCACACCGCTCCACCTCAGCACCACCGCCATCCGTTGTCTACTCCAAAAACGATGGCCCCAACAGAGAGAACGGCGTTGCGCGCCGCCATCGTCCGATCCGGGAGACCCGGGTCTAGGGTTTCCCCTGGAGTAGCCCATCACCTCCCGCCCGACGACGAGGAAGCAAGGAGAGGCCGCGATACTAGAAACCAGGGCCACGCCGCCGCCATCACCGCCAGCCCGGCGAGAGCGCCGCGCCGCCATCATCCTCCAAGCGCTGGGGCCATCCCCCCAGTGCGGCCTCCGTCCGCCGCACCAGGGGACCACACGAGGATCCCCGCCGCCCCCATCACCGGCCGCGTCCGGCTTCGCCGGCGGCGGTCTCAGGGGACGACAAGGAGGGGGGGAGGTGATGAGATCTGAGATCTAGGGATTGGCCCGATCTCGCGATTTGACCCAAGATCCAAGGGGAAGAGGTGGGAGAGCGCGAGGAACACGAGGAACACGAAGAACACCGGTACTCACGCACGCACACCAACCCGATACACCCGATACTTACCCCCGTGGCTCGATGGACCATGCCAATAGAATCACCCGGAAGAGGCACGCGGCGAGAATTCCCGGTGAGAGATTGGTGTTGGAGAAGAAGAGATTGGTGAGGGAGAGAGAGTAGCTTGTACTAGAATCTCACTCAACAATATCCAAATCAACAACAAGGATGGCCTTGATTACAGAGGGATGCTTGTCCAAGATGGATGCTAACCCTAGGGAGACTAAGCTCAAAGTTGGTTTAAGCTCAAAATTATGTCTAAAGAATAAGGGAGGGGTCCTGGGTCCTTATATAGGCATACATGGCCAGCAAGGCGAAAAGGTACATAACTTAGGCAGTTTGGTGGGGTCTTCTCGACGAATCCGGTCCTGGGGCCGGTCAGACCGGGCCTGGCGCCGGGGGGTCCGTTCGTGGGTCCGGTCGACCGGTCGCGAACCGGAAACCTCGCAGATTTCCGTCCGGTTGGTTTTCGGTACGAGCTCGTGGGAAATCCGGTTGGCGACCGGTTGACCGGGCCGGGTGGTCCGGTCTGTCGTCCGGTCTGACCGGGTTCTGGACCGGCCGGCGTCTTCTCTTCCTTCGAGCGCTTCGCGTGACGTCGGGTCCAGCTTCGTGTCCATCTTCATGTCCCGCTGTTCCTCTCCTTCCCTTGACCATGGTGTGTCCTCCCTCCGGGGTCTTGATGCTCCTTGTACCTAATGACACAAAGCACATCGGCATGAGGTAGCATTCCATCCAAAGGTGTACCGAGATCAAGGGTGGTGAGGAGCGAGTTCACCTTATCATGTAGAGCTTTAACTCGAGCCCGCGTCATTGGTACACTTGGGGGACTTGTTGGTCTTGATGTAGTGTCGTTGGTGAGCGGGGCTACATCATCTCCCCCCCTTGGGAGAGAGTCGTCCTCGACTCTTGTTCTTCCTCATCTCCATGATAGGGTGAGAGATCCGAGATGTTGAATGTGTTGCTCACCAAGTACTTAGAGGTTGGTATGTCGATGACGTAAGCGTTGTTGTTGATGCGCTTGAGGACCTTGAAAGGCCCATCTCCTCTTGGCTTGAGCTTGGAATTGCGTTCATGAGGGAACCTTTCTTTCCGAAGGTGTAGCCAAACAAGGTCTCCTTCTTCAAACACTCGTTCCTTCTTGTTGGCGTTGAGGCGGGTAGCTTGGCGAAGTACATGCTCTTGAATGGTTGCTCTTGTTTCTTCATGTAGTTTCTTCATGGCGGTGGTGCGCTTGTCGAAATCCATGTTCGTCCTTTCATGAAGAGGTAGTGGAAGGAGGTCGAGTGCCGTGTGCGGTTCGAAGCCATAGACGATCATGAACGGACTCCGTGATGTTGTGGAGTGCTTGGCTCGATTGTAGGCGAACTCCGCGTGGGGTAGACACTCTTCCCATGACTTTAAATTTTTCTTCACTAGGATGCGTAGGAGGGTTGAGAGGCTTCTATTGACCACTTCCGTTTGTCCATCGGTTTGAGGGTGCGAGGATGATGAGAACAAGAGCTTCACTCCAAACTTTGCCATGAGCGACTTTCATAGATAACTCATAAACTTGACGTCCCGATCCGACACAATGCTTGCCGGTATTCCGTGTAGGCGAACCACTTCCACGAAAAACAATGAAGCAATGTGTGAAGCATCATCGCTCTTATGACATGGTATGAAATGAGCCATTTTAGAGAACCTATCCACTACCACAAAGATCGAATCATGCCCATGCTTTGTTCGTGGTAAGCCTAGTACAAAATCCATGCTTATATCCGACCAAGGAGAATGAGGAACCGGTAAAGGCATGTAAAGACCATAAGGGTTGGTGGTGGACTTAGCTTGAAGGCATGTAGTGCAACGGTTGCATAGGCGCTCCACATCTCGCTTCATCTTCGGCCAATAGTAATGAGTGGATAGCATCGCAAGTGTCTTGTCACGTCCAAAATGGCCCATGAGACCACCTCCATGTGACTCTTGTAAAAGCAACTTGTGAAGAGAAGACTCGGGAATGCAAATTTTGTTGGCTTTGAACAAGTATCCATCATGCAAATAGAAATCATCAACTCCTCTATGAACGGAACACTTCTCAAATATCGGTGCAAAGAAAGAATCGGAAGGATAGAGTTCTTTGATCTCCTCAAGTCCCAAGACATGAAAATCCAAACGAGTGAGTAAAAGGGTGAGCTTGCGGGAAAGAGCATCCGCCACTACATTGTCCTTAACCTTCTTGTATTTGATTACATATGGAAAGGACTCAATGAACTCAACCCATTTTGCGTGTCTTTTGTTCAAATTGTGTTGGCTTTTCAAATACTTCAAAGACTCATGGTCGGAATGAATGATAAACTCTTTCGGCCAAAGATAGTGTTGCCAAACTTCAAGAACACGAACCAAAGCGTAGAGCTCCTTGTCATAAATATGATAGTTGAGGCGTGCGCCATCCAACTTTTCACTATAATATGCCACGGGTTTTCCATCTTGCATAAGAACGCCACCAATCCCAAGTCCACTCGCATCACACTCAATTTCAAAAGTTTTTGCAAAATTTGGAAGGACGAGAAGAGGAGCTTCGGTAAGGCGTTTCTTCAACTCATCAAAAGCATTTTGTTGGGCCTTGCCCCACACAAATGGAACATTCTTTTTGGTAAGCTCGTTCAAAGGGCAAGCAATGGTGCTAAAATCTTTCACAAAGTGGCGATAGAAACAGGCGAGGCCATGAAAACTTCGAACTTGAGCAACATTTGTAGGAGTAGGCCAATTGTGGATGGCCTCAACCTTCGAAGAATCAACTTCAATGCCATTGGCGGAAACCACAAAACCAAGGAAAACCAATTTGTTTTGGGCAAAAGTGCATTTGGGAAGATTTGCATAAAGCTTCTCATGACGCAAGATGCATAAGACTTCTCTCACATGTTGCACATGGTCCTCGAGATTTTGGCTATAAATGAGAATATCATCGAAATAGACAACCACACTCTTGCCAATGAGAGGACGCAAGATGTGATTCATGAGGCGCATGAAAGTTGATGGAGCATTTGAAAGACCAAATGGCATGACAAGCCATTCATAGAGACCAAGTTTGGTCTTGAATGCCGTCTTCCATTCATCACCGATTGCCATGCGGATTTGGTGGTATCCGCTACGCAAATCGACTTTAGAGAAAATCGTGGCACCGCTCAACTCATCAAGCATATCATCTAAGCGCGGAATGGGATGGCGGTAACGAACGGTAATGGCATTGATGGGGCGGCAATCCATACACATTCGTTGCGTCTCATCCGGCTTAGGAACAAGAATCACGGGAACGGCACAAGGGCTAAGACTTTCTCGAACGTACCCTTTGGCGAGGAGATCTTGTATTTGGCGTTGAATCTCCTTGGTGTCCTCGGGGTTGGTGCGGTAGGCGGCACGGTTTGGAAGGGGAGCGCCGGGTATGAGGTCGATGCGGTGCTCGATGCCTCGAAGCGGTGGAAGTCCATGAGGTAGCTCGTCGGGGAAGACGTCTTGGAACTCCTTCAAAAGAGACAACAAAGACGAAGGAATGTTGGTTAAGTCGTTAGTCTCCGATGATGGTCCCTTGCAAATTAGCACGTAGTGCAATATGGTGGATGAGTTTGCTTGCACTTCTCTCCACTCGCTTTTGGTGGCTAGGAGGACGCTCTTTCGCTCACTCACATATGGCTTGTGGCGCTCACTCTCCATTTGGTGGGTCGCTCCCTCACCTCTCAACTCACTATGGTGGATGTGATGTTGAGCCCTCGCTAAAGCCTTCGCATTGTCGGCGATGATTTGGCTAGGAGTCATTGGGCGAAGCTCGAACTTATTATCCTTGACCTTGAAGGTTTATGCATTGGTGTGTCCATCATGTATAGCCTTCTTGTCAAATTGCCATGGGCGGCCAAGCAACATGTGACACACCGTCATGGGCACCACGTCACACTCAATGGTGTCTTCATAGGGGCCGATCTTGAAGTTGACGGTGACGGTATGTTGTATCTTGACATTGCCCTTGTCACTCAACCATTGGATATGGTAAGGATGAGGGTGCTTGCGAAGTGTAAGGTTGAGCTTCTCACACAATTCGGTGCTTGCGAGGTTGTGGCAACTTCCCCGTCGATGATGACCTTGATTGACTTGCCACCAATACCGGCACGGGTTTGGAAGATGTTACACCGTTGGTCTTCCATAGCTTGAGGTTGAGTTGTGAGTACCCTTGTGACCACAAGTGAAGGGTTAGGGTCATGCACGCATAAGAGAGGTTCTTCTCCACTATCTTCATCATAAGCTTCTTCATTTGCAACGGCGGCTTGTACCATAGCTTCATACTCATCTTCATCGAGCGTCGCTATGTCCCCATTCTCCATGGTGATCATGACCTTGGTATTCTTGCACTCAAAGGATTTGTGACCTTGGGTGCCACACTTGAAGCAAGTGACATTAGAGGGTCCAGTAGAAGCCTTAGAGGAGGCAGTAGAGAAAACCGTTTGCTTCACCATGTGGCTCCATGTTGTGGAAGACATTGTCGTGGGGATAGTCGTCACGCCCATGGTGGGCATGGCGATCCGGTTGAGGACGATCTTGTGGAGGACGTTCATGTGGACGAGCATGGCGATGGATTTATCCTCGCCTAGAGTTGGAGCGAGAGTCTTCATGACGAGCATGTGGGCGATGAGGTCGATGATGGTCTTCATGCCTTGAAGAGGAGCTTGAGGACGAACGGTGACCATGAGAGTAGTAATCTTGTGATGAGCTTGATGATGAGGAAGTAGAGCGGTGTCGGTGATGACGACCCAAGTTGGTGATGGCGCGCTCGAGGCTATCCATGCGCCGCTCCATGTTCGCATCATTGGCCGCCATTTGGCCATTCAAGTTGTCCGTAGCTTCACGGAGTAGCGCCAAGTCTTGGTTCACCACGGAGAAGTTGTGTGCCACTTCATCGTATTGCTCATCGATGCGAGTCTCGAACAAGGTGAGTTGCTCCTTGAACTCTTGTCGTTGCGTCCATAGGTTGTGTTGGGTAGCCAACCTCTCGGTGTTGCGGAGGACTTCTCCATCCCTTGGTTCATCTCCGTTCCTATCCATGATGGAAAGACAAGAACTATGTTGTGTATGTTAGTGGAAGGAGACTACCTCGCACTCTTACCAAGGTAAGATAGTATTGAGGCAATCAACCAAGCCAAAAGCAAGATCAAGTGTATCGGGGACACACGCAAAACCACACGCAAAAGCTAGCAAATATGGTGTTAGGAGAGTATGGTGGAAAACCAAAAGACAAAATCCGAGATCAAGTATGTTGTTAAAAGTGGGTGAGGTCCAAAATCCAAATGTCAAAGTGGCGATCACTATAAACACGGAAAAGTTGTGGAACACACACACACGAGATAAGCGGGGTTAGTGCAACCAAAAGTGAGCGGAAAAGTGTATGTAAGGGTGCTCGATGTCACACTAACACAAGGAGAGCCAAAGCTTTGGTTGCAAATGGAGCGACAACTAGATTCGCACGCGACCTCTCTTCTCCTCTCTCTTTTGCTTAAAAGCTTATGACTCTTTTGTATACGGTGGCACTTGCACTCTTTTGTATCTATGGTGGCACTTGTACTCTTTTGTATGTATGGTGCTACTTGCACTCTTTTTGTGTTTTTGCGGCTTTTTCTCACACTATGTTAGCGTTAGCTCGCTTTTGCTATCTTGCCACACGAGTGTTTGCTTGGATGCTTTACTCCACACTACACACACACCTCACAATAGGGGCCACGTGCAATGTCTCGCAACACTAAACAAGCAATGCTCGATAGGATAGATCGCAAAAGGAAGAGGGTTACAAGGGAAAGCTGCAAGTTATACCTGCGATGATGGTGGTGGTGGTGGTGGTGGTAGCCGAAATCGAGCTCGGAGGAGGGGCGGATCGTCGCCCGGTCGAGGATCCGGTTGGACCGGGCTCTGGACCGGGTTGTCCGGTTGGCGACCGGTCGGCCGGGTTCTGCGCCGGCTGGTCCGGTCTGGGGGCCGGTTGACCGGGTTCTCAACCGGATTTTGCGTTTCTCTCTCCTGTTCTTCCCCAAACCAAAATCCAAAGAGGAAATCGACGGGAAACGATGGAATTGGAGGCTAAAAGTTGGGGAAATAGTAGATCAAGCACAACAACACCGAATCCATGGACCAAAACCACTCAAAACGCAACCAAATCACAGATCCGTCCAAAGGCAATTTGGGGCTATTTTTTGGGATTTTTTTGGAAAATTTTCTAGAAACGAAATCGGGTGGGTGGAGGGTCAAAATCGCGGTAACCAAGAGCTGCTGATACCATATGATGAGATCTGAGATCTAGGGATTGGCCCGATCTCGCGATTTGACCCAAGATCCAAGGGGAAGAGGTGGGAGAGCGCGAGGAACACGAGGAAGACGAAGAACACCGGTACTCACGCACGCACACCTACCCGATACACCCGATACTTACCCCCGTGGCTCGATGGACCATGCCAATAGAATCACCCGGAAGAGGCACGCGGCATAATTCCCGGTGAGAGATTGGTGTTGGAGAAGAAGAGATTGGTGAGGGAGAGAGAGTAGCTTGTACTAGAATCTCACTCAACAATATCCAAATCAACAACAAGGATGGCCTTGATTACAGAGGGATGCTTGTCCAAGATGGATGCTAACCCTAGGGAGACTAAGCTCAAAGTTGGTTTAAGCTCAAAATTATATCTAAAGAATAAGGGAGGGGTCCTGGGTCCTTATATAGGCATACATGGCCAGCAAGGCGAAAAGGTACATAACTTAGGCAGTTTGGTGGGGCCTTCTCGACGAATCCGGTCCTGTGGCCGGTCAGTCCGGGCCTGGCGCCGGGGGGTCCGGTCGACCGGTCGCCAACCGGAAACCTCGCAGATTTCCGTCCGGTTGGTTTCCGGTACGAGCTCGTGGGAAAGCCGGTTGGCGACCGGTTGACCGGGCCTGGGACCGGGTGGTCCGGTCTGACCAGGTTCTGGACCGGCCGGCGTCTTCTCTTCCTTCGAGCGCTTCGCGTGACGTCGGGTCCAGCTTCGTGTCCATCTTCATGTCCCGCTGTTCCTCTTCTTCCCTTGACCATGGTGTGTCCTCCCCTCCGGGGTCTTGATGCTCCTTGTACCTAATGACACAAAGCACATCGACATGAGGTAGCATTCCATCCAAAGGTGTATCGAGATCAAGGGTGGTGAGGAGCGAGTTCACCTTATCATGTAGAGCTTTAACTCGAGCCCGCGTCATTGGTCCACTTGGGGGACTTGTTGGTCTTGATGTAGTGTCGTTGGTGAGCGGGGCAACATCAGGAGGGGGAGGGAAAGGCGGCGGCGCTGGGGTCTAGGGTTTCCGCCCTGAGTCGCCCTGGAGAGGGACGACCCGAGCGGTTCCTGGAGGAGACCAAATGCTATACATGCATACCTCAGATACGACTCGTGGTTTATATGACTCCTTTACAGTTCTGTATATAACAAAAATAGGTGTTGTACCTTTATCTGTATTAATAAAATAATATACTTTGTAATCGCTACTAGAAATCACCTGACAAATATATATGCGTGTATTGCATTTAGTCGTATCCGAGGTATGGATGTCCACACCATCCTCCGGGCCCAAGGACAATGGCGTGCACATAAGCTCCAGATTGGCCTTTTTTTAGCTGCTCTGTTCCAAATAGCAGCTCAATTGTTTGAGCTTCAAATCACATCAATCAAATCCTAACATATGGCAAGCGCAATTGTTCGTATCAACTTATATTCTATGTATTTTTTTTGAACATGGATAGGGTCCGAAGACCCTAGAAGCTGCTTGTATTAACGAAGCGGTGGTTACAAATTATAGAAAAGCCCCTACAGTCTAGGGGAATTCTGGATAAGGACTGAGCTTTTATAGAAGATACCCCAGATTTTTTTTTTTTGGAAAAAGCGATCAGGTCCTCCAAGCTCTGCACCGCATCTGATGGAACTCGCCGTCGACTTGCTCCGCTACAGAACGGACACCGGCATCGGGGACGAATCACTTGGTCCGGCGTCGTGGCAGGAGCGATAGATCTTCCCCTTGGACTTCTTGATCTCTGGGAAGTAAGATCTCCTGGAGAAGGGCCGCCATTCGGCCATTTGATGCAGGGGCAGGGCGATGACGCCGGCATAGGTCCCCCGTTGAAGAGCTTACCAGGATGAACACCGCCTGAGCAACAGCGTTGATGAAGTAGTCGCAGCTCCATAGCACCTCTTGGGCAGAGACTGGCTTCGATAGGCGTGAGGCGCAACACCAGCAGCATGTCCCTCCTCGCCACCACGGCAGGCCAGGGAGAAGCAGAGCAGATGGCTACTCACCACCGAGCGAATCCAGCGAAGATAAGACCTCCTGGAAGCAGATGAACTGGCGACGGCGTGGCTGTGCTCCTCCTCGCCTCCACGGCCAGCCAGGAGCTCGTCGACGACGCTGTTCTTCGACGCGCGCGCGTTTCCCCCCTCGCCTCCGATGCCGGCCAGGAAAAGACGCCGCCCGCCGCTTCCACGCCGCAACAGGTGGTGCACCGCCGCTTTTTTATTGAAGGAAGCGTCAGCCCCCTTCTTCCCTCTCCCCTCCGACCACCGGAGAAGAAGAAGAAAGAAGAAGGACCCTACGGCAGGCGAGATCCAGGCGGCCAGATCTCTTCCTCCGCCTCCACTACCGGGCATGGAGCCCCCTACCGGCAAACTGCCACTAATCCTACCTAAGCTATATACTCCGGTGCCTCCCCTCCGCCCATCTCCACCGGCGTCTCCGGCGAGATCGGCTTCGGGTCGGCCCGGTTCCCTCGAAGGAACTCTCAGCTACTGTGGATAAGAGAGAGAGGGAAGGGGGGGGATGAGCGTCGTCACTTATATTCTATGTAGGCGAGTTGAGACACTTCTCGTTCACAACTTTATTCAAAGAATGTACTCACATGACTAACATGCAATGCAAGCACCATATAGAGAAATTAACCATAGCTAGACATCCATCTTACTAGAGCAATGATGAGACCTGAAATGTTCACCTCTGACCATTCGCCAGATGAGTACCAATCGATCATAAACACGGAGATGATTTGGTCGTATGGTGGGGAGATACCGAGATAGGGCGAGCGGCGGCGTGCTTATTCGACAACGGTAGCGGCGTGGAGAGCTTCTTGGAGCATCTCTAGCAGATCCCCATATTGACCCGCATATGACTAGTTGGGTCAATATGAAGTTTTCGTCCGTTTTTATGGCTAGGCCAGACACCGCATCGGTGGTCTTGCCAGGATAAAATTTCCAAGCCGCAGCCCAAACCCTCAGAGAGCCGCCATATATAGCGTTCCACGGCCATGGATGGGGGTCGAACCCCATCCGTCTCTCCGCCCGCTCCACTGCCGCCGACGAGAAATCCACGCGCGCCGACGAGAAATCCGCGTGCGCCGGTGAGCAATCCAGGAGGTCGAGGATGGCACGGGGGAGGGAGGGTGGGCGGCTGATGTGGACTAAGTCCTTGGATGTGCCCGATCTTCACGGATTTGGGTGGAATTCGTGGGGGGTGGGTGGATGAACGCGATGAACACGAGGAACGCGAGGGGGAATCGTGGGGATACAACACACACACACGCACACAAACCGGTTTTCCCTCGTAGGCCCGATACACCTACTCGATAGAGGTTGCGAGAAAAGACCTTCCGGTAGAAGTCCCGCAAAGAGATCGACAAATCGAAGCTCGCAAGATCTAGAAGGGTGAAAAGACCGGAAGGTTGATGGAAGTGCAAGCAAAAGACCAAATAGGTAGAAGTGCAAGCAAAAGATCAAACAAACGGTAGAAGTCACCAAAGAGATCTTGACAAGTCGATAAGGAGCCCGGGTGGGTACAAGATCATAGATCTAGGTAGGGTTCCCACAAGGGTGAGCTAAGCTCGGGTTTAATTTCACATCAAGTCTAATCTCGGATCCGAGCCAACAAGGCTATATATAGTAGGTGGGGCGAAGGGGTAAGTTACAACTAAAAGTGTCTGTCGTGTCTGAAGTTCGGTGGGGCGGAAGTTCCGGTCAACTTGGGCGGAAGTTCCGGCCAGGGGCGGAAGTTCCGGTCCGGACAGGCGGAAGTTCCGGTCGGGGCGGAAGTTCCGGCCAAGTTCCGGCCTTGTTCAGGAATTGCGCCATTGTCCCGCAGTAACATCCAGGGACGTTTTCGCCGACTTTCGGAACTTGGGCGGAACTTGGGCGGAAGTTCCGGTGGGCGGAAGTTCCGGTCCCTCGGGCGGAAGTTCCGGCCTGATCCTCGTCTTCTCGGGCGCCGGAAGGCATCCGTAGGGAATCCGGAGGGCATCCGGGCGGAAGTTCCGGTCCCGGAGGGCGGAAGTTCCGGCCTGGCAGCTGTAGCTCCATCTTCGTCATTTCCAGCTCTCTCTCCATTGGCTTGGTCTTCATGGCTCGCCTCTTGGTCGATGTACCTGATTGAACATAGGGTATTGGCATGAAGTAGCAAGCCATCCAAAGGGGTGTCAAAAGCATACATGGAGAGGAGCGAATTCACCTCTTGGTGTATAGCTTGGGCTCGAGCTCGTGTCATTGGACCACGAGGAGGGCTTGTCGGTCTTGATGTAGTATCGACCTTGGGTAGGGCTACATCATCTCCCCCCCCTTGGGAAAGAGTCGTCCTCGACTCTATGACTTCTTCATCTCCTTGACATGGCATCCTATCCTTGATGTTGATGATGTACTTGGTCTTGAGGGTTGTACCATTGAAGTTCATGAAGCACATGTGTTGGTCCGTGGCGATGGTTGTTTGTAGTCCATGTAGTCGAATGTTCTCCCTAAGCAACAATGTATGCATGTGTGAAGCATTAACCGTTCGAGAGCATGGCTTGCATTGATCTAAAGGATGGAGTCTAGCTACCACATCAAAAGTTGGAGCATGGGTATAGGGGTTGGAGATGGACTTAGCTTGAAAACAAATGGGGCGTTGTATGCATGGAAGCTTGATGTCTCTCATCATCTTGTTGTCATGGTGGTGCGTGGAGAGCATGGTAAGTGTCATATCTCGTCCCTTCTTCTTGGAGTTGAGGCGGGTAGCTTGACGAAGTACATGTTCTTGTATGATGATTCGTGTGTCTTCATGTAGTTTCTTCATGGTGATGGCGCGCTTGTCGGAGTCCATGTTGGTGCTCTCATGAATAATTGGAGGTGGGATGTGGCTTCCGCACAAGAACTTGGGTAAAAGCAACTTTGCATTGGACAAGAAATCATCATGCGAATGGAAATCAACCAATTCTTTTTCCGCGGAAAATTTGGCAAAAATGGGAACAAAAATTGTGTCGGTGTAGTCAATGTTTTGTGGGACAAGGAGTGATGTATAGGGAAGTCTCATTTGCAAGTCACAAAAAGGGTGTTGTGTAGCGTTGTCCCAAACAAACGGAACATTCAAAAGGCCAAAAATGGTGCTAATGTTTTTCATGAAGCGAGTATGGAAAATGGGAATGGTATGGAAACGTCGAGCTTGGGCAATTGTGGTTGGCGTGTGCCGCTTATGTATATCCCCAAAGGTCGAATAATTCACTTCAATGCCAATAGAGGAAATCGCAAATCCAAAGGAAATCAACTTTTTGTGTGCCAACGGCCATAAGATGCATAAGGTCTCTCTCACATATATAATATGGTCCTTGAGGTTCATGGGACACATGAGGATATCATCAAGTCCACTTTTGTCAACAAGATGTTTCAAGAGATGTTGCATAAGACGCAAAACGAGTGGCGAAACAAAGGAACAACCCAAAGGCATGACAAGAATTGTTGGAACCCCGCGTGGGTTAAGGATTTCATGAGCATACCCGTGTGCTTGACAATCATGAGTAGGACGTTGCATTTCCTCTTGTTCGTCGGTGTTGGTGTGGTGAGTGGTACCTTTTGGTAGTGTGGCGCCTTGCATGAAGTCGATGTGGTGATCTATGCCTTGAAGCGATGGTAGTCCATGAGGAAGCTCGTCGGGGAAGACATCTTGGAATTCCTTCAAAAGAGACAACAAAGACGAAGGAAATGTTGTTAAGTTGTTAGTCTCCGAGGGTGGCCCCTTGCAAATGAGCACATAGTGCAATTTGGTGGATGGGTTGTGGTGCACTTCTCTCATCTCACTCTTGGTGGCTATGAGGGCACACTTCATCTCACTCACATATGGCTTGTGGCGCTCACTTTCTTTGTGGTGGGTCA
>NC_061509.1:116063516-116097404 GCF_022539505.1 Lolium rigidum
TCCGTGTTAGTTGCATCCAAAATACACAAATTAGAGGCAAAACAATAGCAAAAGTGTTCGGGAAAGTAGATACGTTTTGGACGTATCAGATGTGAAGAATGGAGTTTGGCGTGAGGTGGTGGAGTTGCAGACCGTAGATAAAAAGCAGTCCACGGAGAAAAGGATGAATGGGGGCGGACAGACCGCGAATGAGGTGATCGACAAAACTTACCCGATACCCCATTGGAGGGGTTGGGTAGCTCTCCTCACTGGGGAAGCACAATGCCTTGGGTTTCTTGTTGATCCCCAGTTTCTTCAGCATGTTGATGTCTTGAGTGGAAATTTTCGATCTTTCCCACTCCGCCGCCCCAAGATCCACGGCGGCCATGGAGGATTCCGGCGTGCTGTGCCTTGTCAATCGACGCGGTGGCATCAACAATGGCGCAGGGTCTGCAGTTGGAGGCGAGGAGCTTAAGAGGTTGTGGATCGCAGGAGGAAATTTGCAGATGAGAGAAGGAGGACGGCGCGAGCGGAAGTGCTCAAGGAGGAAGAAGACGATCTTATATAGGGGTGCGGTGAAATGACGAACCGTTGGATAAGGAAAATGTGTGACAGATGATAGCCACGTGGCAACAAGGGTAAAAAAGTAACTCAACGATGGGGAAGTTACGGTGCGTGCGCCAGAAAAAGCGGAGGACGTGTGTCCCCCACTTGCACGACGTGTCAAGATAGTGGATCAATTGGGCCCGCATGGCAGCGAGAAAAGAATTGTCGCAAATTTTTGACTAGCAATCGTGGCTATCGTCAGCAATAATGTCATCTTGAACGTTCCAGGATCTCTTTGGAAAAAAGAAAAGATCAAGAAAGATAAAATAGAAATGACGTGAGCCTATGATCAAATACAAATATTTTTTCATAGCCTCGGGGGCTACTCCCATCGGGAGCGCTGTTCGCGCACCCGAGAAATTATAAAACTTCGGGAGAGAAAGAAAATATAGCGGCATAAAGCGTGGAGCCTACAACCAAGCACAAGTCCTTGGTTGTAGCCTCGGGGGCTACTCCCATCGGGAACGCTGTTCGCGTGCCCGATGAAATTATATAAAAGAAAGGAAGACAGAATGAAAAGAAGAAAGTTAGAAAAGCAAAAGAGTATATTTCGAGTTATAAATAACTCTACATATACTCCCATCGGGAGAGCAATATAAGTCATCTTTGACTCAATAAAATGTGCCATTCCATCAGCCGAATAAGCACTCGACAATATATTCTCAGAACGCCGAAGTTGCGATCAATTTCTGAATGCCGCAAAACTTTGCGAAGGTAAGAACCCGGATCTATTCGTGAGGCGTGGCGCCGTCTCGACGTCGGTTTGCTACTTTTATCCGTATCAACGGATACGAAGAAAAATCCTAACGGACGCGTTAGGTACCCGATAAATATGGCTGGGACTCGAGAGAATGGTAAGACCTTAAGCGGCACCTATCGAAGTTTACACCGGTATCCCGAAATCATGTCCAGGGACGTGATTTTGAAGTAGGTTTTTGCGGATTGCCACTAGAGCAGTTAACTAGTACCTGATCCGTCAGATGAACTAGCCCCAACTACCATTATCCCTGTACAATATAGAAACTTATATGAAGAAATATAGAAAAGTTTAAGTTGTCGAGTAAAAATAAACAGTGGAGATTTTCCCCGACTCTACGATTCAAGCAAAATCTCGGGGGCTACTGACATAGGCATCCCCAATGGGCCTGCCGAAGATAGTACCCGGGGTTTACTGAAGGCCCACTACTCGAAGAATAAGAAGATTCGGAAGCCCAAGATATTGTTAAGGAAAGCTAGAGTTGTAATAGGAAGTAATATTTGTAATCTTGCGGGAGGAGTTAGAAACTTACCCGAACTCTGTAACCTGTACGATATGAATCCCTCGACACCACCTCCTATATAAGGGGGGGTCGAGGGACAAAGAGATCATCGAATCATTGTTTCTCAAACCCTAGTTTTTACATCGTCGAGTACTTTTCGGCTGAAACCTTCGAGATCTACTTGCCCTCTACATCTAACAAAACCCTAGTCTACAATCCGTAGGCATTGACAAGTTAATCCCTTGTCACCCGGGGCGTGCTCGGGGGCTCCGGACGAAATAATTTGGTGCGAAACGTCGCGTGGGCCCTCGTAGTCGGCAACAGGAAAGCCAAAATCCTTTCGATTTCCCTCCAATTTGGTTGCATATCCCCAATCTCTCCCACCGAATTTGTCCATTCTCCTCCTCCTCGTCTTCCAGTTCCCGTCCTCGTCGTCTACCACCGTTCTCCTCCTCGTCTACTCGTCCGCCACCATGCCGCCGAAGGCGAGGAAGCCGCGGGCGCCGAAGGAGCGGCCGCCGGGTCTGTCCAATGCAGAGTGGGCGACGGACGTCGAGCGGCGCCGACTCGAAACGAATGGCAGGGCGGGGAGGGAGAAAAAACTCGCCGCCAAGGGGGCGGCGGCGCTCGCCCAGGACGAACAAGCGAGGAAGATCAGCATGGCCATGAGCATGGGCCATGCTCGCGGCGGCGGCGCCATGTTCCCCGGCCAATGGCCGACGCAAGGTACAAGCAGTTCCCCGTCGACTTTCTCCCCTTCGATCTACTCGCCGTTGTTGCCTGCCATGTTCCAAGAGGGCACCTATGTCCAACCGTCCAGGTTCACGTCGTCGCCGCCCGAGCTCGCCGTCGGCAGTGAGAACCAGTACGAGGGCACCTCGCCGGCCCTGCGACGAGGGCCGCTCCCGTTCGGTACGATGGCGGCGCAGAACGACGAGGAGATCCACGAGATGATCACCTCCGGCTCCATGGCCGCCGCTGCGAGCCCGGGATTCTTCATGGCCGTCCCCGCTGCGAGCCCGGGGTTCTTCACGCAAGAGGAGGCGAGGGCGACAGCAGCTATCGCGGCGCGCAACGAGTGGGTGGAGGATGGCCGACGGAAGCCAAGCCGTCGAAGAAGAAGACGAAGAAGAAGAACAACAAAATCAAGCCGAGGTCGCCGACGCCAACCTGTCGAAGGGAAAGAAGAAGAGGAAGAAGGACTCGCCGCCTGCCGAACCGCGTATCAAATGGACGGGGAAGGAAGAGGAGTGCCTCGCCAAAGCTGATGGGATTCGTAGCATAGAAAACAAAAAATTTCCTACCGCAAGAACGAAAACACAAGCCAAGATCTAATCTAGTAGATGGTAGCAACGAGGAGATGAAGAGACTAACCCTCGAAGATCGCAAAGCTTAACGAGATTAGATCTCGGGGTGGATGTAGTCGATCACTTGCCGCTTGCAAAAGCGCGTAGAAGATCTTGACGGTGCCACAATCGGGCAGCACCTCCGTACTCGGTCACACGTATGGTGTTGATGAAGACGACGTCCTCCTCCCCGTTCCAGCGGGCAGCGGAAGTAGTAGATCCTTCTCGGAATCCTGGCAGCACGATGGCGTGGTGGCGGTGGTGGTGGAGATCTCCGGCAGGGCTTCGCCTATATATGCGCTGCGGGAGAGATATGTGGAGGAGGGGCGCTAGGGTTTGGGGAGAGGGGGTGTCTAGGGCGCCGGCCACATGGGGACTGCGGCCTAGGAGGCTTTGGTGTGGCCGGCCCCTCCCCCTTGCCCCTCATTATATAGGTGGAAGCCCCAAGAGTTGTATTCCAAGTCTTCGAATAAGACCCCAACAACAAAACTTGCCATAGGTGGGAAACCTACTCAAGGGGGAAGTCCTACTCAAGGTGGGACTCCCACCTTTCCTTGAGGTGGGGTGGCCGGCCACCTTAGGTGGAGTCCACCTGGGACTCCTCCCCCTTAGGGTTGGCCGGCCATGCTAGTGGAGTCCCTCCGGGACTCCGCCTTCCATAGTGATTTCTTCCGGACTTTTCTAGAACCTTCCAGAACCTTCCATAAATGCACCGGATCATTTTCAAACTTATAAAATGACTTCCTATATATGAATCTTATTCTCCGGACCATTCCGGAACTCCTTGTGATGTCCTGAATCCCATCCGAGACTCCGAACAAAACTTCGAACTCCATTCCATATTCCATATCTACTCAAACGACATCAAACCTTAAGTGTGTCACCCTACGGTTCGCGAACTATGCGGACATGGTTGAGACTTCTCTCTGACCAATCACCAATAGCGGGATCTGGAGATCCATAATGGCTCCCACATATTCAACGATGACTTAGTGATCGAATGAACCATTTTACATACGATACCGGTTCCCTTTGTCACGCGATATTTTACTTGTCCGGGGTTTGATCATCGGTATCTCTATACCTCGTTCAACCTCGTCTCATGACAAGTACTCTTTACTCGTACTGTGGTATGTGGTCTCTTATGAACCATTCATATGTTTGCAAACTAATTAGACGACATTCCACCGAGAGGGCCCAGAGTATATCTATCCATCATCGGGATGGACAAATCCCACTGTTGATCCAGATGCCTCAACTCATACTTTCCGGATACCTAATCCCACCTTTATAACCACCCATTTACACAGTGGCGTTTGATGTAATCAAAGTACCCTTCCGGCATAAGTGATTTATATGATCTCATGGTCGAAAGGACTAGGTAACTATGTATCGAAAGCTTATAGCAAATGAACTTAATGACGTGATCTTATGCTACGCTTAATTGGGTGTGTCCATTACATCATTCACATAATGATATAACCTTGTTATTAATAACATCCAATGTTCATGATCACGAAACTATGATCATCTATTAATCAACAAGCTAGTTATACAAGAGGCTTACTAGGGACTCCTTGTTGTTTACATAACACACATGTATCAATGTTTCGGTTAATACAATTATAACATGGTATATAAACATTTATCATAAACACAAAGATATATAATAACCAATTTATTATTGCTCTTGGGCATATCTCCAACAGAAGCTTGGATGACCGTGTCCATGAACGGCATAACCGGGGCCAATCAGACGTATGACACATATTGGCTTAGAGTGAAGCAGGCGTTCGACGAACGCAAACTCGTCGATCCCTACTTCAACAAGACTAAGGATGGCAATGGAGCGGGTTTGGACGGATATAGGAAAACCAGATCCATGCCCAAATCCATCAGCCTCGCTCTGCCCCACCCACGAAAGTATCCATGGGCATGGATGTCGCCCCAAATCCAAATCCAATGGATACCTGGATATCCATGGATATCCATGCCCATAAAATTTGAGTACCATTTCAGCAATATTTCACTTGCATTTCATCAATAATAAGCTAACATGAATATTTTGGCAGCAGTTCGACATTATTTCAGTAGCATTTCAGTCGTAATTATGTCGACAATTCATAGGAATATCAAAGCAACAATATATCACATTACTGAGGAGGCGGAGCAATCAACGAAGATCCACAGTCAATGCGGCCAGCGGAAACCCTACCAGCACAAGGCGATTCCGTGATTATTTAGAGTATAAAATCATTAAAGCTTAAATTAAGGGTTTGGTTATTTGGGCCTAAAAAGGACAGCCAATTGTAGGTAAAATCGCATGTCCCACATGTCAGTTGGATATCCATCGAGTATCCATGGAGCAAAAGCTTTGCCCGTGCCCGCTCCATGAATTATCGGATATCCACCCCATGAAATCCGTGGACACAACCAACCCTCCATACCCGTGCCCGGCGGGTCGAATATCCGTGGATACCCGGATCCGTGGATAAAATTGCCATCGTGTTACAAGACGAACATGAACCGGGGAGACAAGGCAATGGCCACCCATTGGGGGATCATACAGACGGCGTGCAGCAAATGGCACGGCGTGCAGGAGGAGATCAAAGAACGGCCGATGAGCGGCCACGACTTCGAGCAAAAGGTATGCTCCGTCGACCCTGCATCACCATGGTTAGCTGTCCACCGTGCAGTACAACCCCGACGCTCCGGCGCCTGGCTCGTCGGATGGGCGCCCGGAACTCGGCCAGAAGAAGCTCAAAGTCCTCAAAAAGATGGGCAATCCCGCCGACAGGCTGCAGGCGTCGTTCGACAAGTGCTGGGCCGACGCGAGGACGCACGCCGCCGGGATGGACGACAAGTTCGACGGCAGGTGGAGGGAGATGCTCGCCAACCAAGGCGTCCGGATCTCCCTGCTAAAGACGACGGCGGCGGCGAAGAAGAGGAACACTGACTTGGCGTTTCTGATGGGCGGGAAAACGGATCTGATGGACGAGGAGACGAGGATTTGGTACGAGGGCCACCGCAGCGACATCCTCCGACCCACTCCGGCCAGTTCTTCATCGTCTCCGCCGGCTCCTACCTCGTCTTCCTCACCGTCTACGCCGTCTACTGCCGCTGCTTCGACGTCGACTGCCGCTGCTTCGACATCGACTGCCGCCGCTTCGACCACGGCGTGTGAGGAAACTAGTCCGTCGGACACCGCCGTGCCAGGCGGGACTGCCGACGAGCCTGTCTCAGTGTAATCGCTGATCTGTGGCTGATCCTTTTGCTGGTCCTTTTGCCGATCAACTGGCCGTATTTGTAGCGCGGGACGACGGTTTGTTTCAATTTAAACTATGTCCGCCGAACTCCGGGTGGACGACTGGAAATACGGTACTCCCCACGACTTTATTTCGTCCAATCCGGCGGTTGTTTCGTCCGGATTTCGTCGTGGGCAGGCCAAACGAGTGGAGATGCTCTAACTTGCCAACGAAGTGGGAGGGTGGAGTCCATGGTGGACTTCACCTCCTTGGCCGGCCAAGTGAGAAGGAAAAGGGGGAGTCCCACTCCCCCTAGGTTTTGCCCTTTGGAAGGTTTGGGAGTTGGACTCTTATTCGGATTCTAGGGCTAACCATTGGGGTTCCACCTATATAATGAGGGAGAGAGGGAGGGGGCCGGCCACCACATTGGCCGCACCACCAAGAGGCACCAAGGCCGGCGCCCCAGCTTCCCCCTCTCCCCAAACCCTAGCCGCCCCCTCCTCATACTTCTCCCGTAGCGCTTAGGCGAAGCCCTGCCGGAGATCTCCACCACCACCGCCACCACGCCGTCGTGCTGTCGGGATTCCGAGGAGGATCTACTACATCCGCTACCCGCTGGAACGTGGAGGAGGACGTCGTCATCAACACCGAACGTGTGACCGAGTACGGAGGTGCTGCCCGACTGTGGCACCGTCAAGATCTTCTACGCGCTTTTGCAAGCGGCAAGTGATCGACTACATCCACCACGAGATCTAATCTCGTTAACGCTTAGCGATCTTCAAGGGTATGTTGATCTTCACCTCGTTGCTACCATCTACTAGATTAGATCTTGGCTTGTTATTCGTTCTTGCGGTAGGAATTTTTTTGTTTTCTATGCTACGAATCCCTACAACCAAGGCGCAGCACGTGCTATTTTTGCAGGCGGCAAGGAAGTCGCCATCAAGTTCCTCTTATCCCTCCGGGCCATCGCCGTTATTACCGCCGTGACCCAGAAGCAGTTGAGGATAGTCTCCATGTTGGGCAGCGCGTGCGACGTCATTGCCAGCGTCGCGAAGCTCGCTACCACCGACGTCTTTCATGGAAGAACACATCCAACTCGCCTTTAATAAACGTCAGCAGCCTCCCTCATGTCCTGTCCTCTCGTGTGGACAACTCGGGAGGGTCGAGGGTTGTCGTCTGCCGGCGGATCCTCCATAATTCCGACGAGCCGTTGAGGCCATCTTGGCTTGCCCACATCACGATCTACACCTGGTACATCACCCCGGCGCCATGCACGCGAGGAGCACGTCCTTGTTGTTCAGAGTCTTCGCAAGTCCCCGCACGTCCACGACGGCATCATCCACGGTCACATCGTACATGTGCTGACATGACGACGCGTCGGTGCCCGTCGTGGCTCCCCAGCGATCGATGGTCGTGGGTTAGAGAAGCTATTATGTAGATTTTGTCCAGGGAAATCTCGTCTTCTTGATCTCATATCTTCATGTGGACATTTATAGGGAGTTAGGGACAAGGAGGTTGAAGCTTGGAAAGTCTCCTGCTATAGGAAAGCCTATAATCGATACACCTAGAGTTCTTTTCTTCGACGATAGTCTAAACCGCCATGGAGATATACAAAGTACACGGACAAGGCATCGATGCGGGATCGCTACCTAATTAGGCTAGACTCAGTAGTCCCGGCACAAGGAGACAACATGCTAAGGAACATGAGTACTTTAATCGGCCGGCCCACTCGTTTGAACATGCTATGCCGATCCTGCATTGGACCGCACCTCCACCTGGATGGTGCAAGCTTAACACTGATGGTTCCCTTGGAGCTAATGGGAATGCAGGTGCAGGTATGCTCGTTCATGATTATAAGAGAGATATTATTGCTTCGGCTTGCCGTCAATTGTACAATTGCAGAGATGCCCTTGAATCTGAATTATGTGCGGCAAAGGAAGGACTAGCGCTGACACTAAATTGTTGTACTCAACCCATTATCTTTGAGACTGATTGTTTGGAGATAGTTAAGCTGCTCCAAAATAACCACATGGATCGTTCAGTTAATGCGACCATAGTTGAAGATGTGAAGACCTTGCTGAAGGACCATCATATCTGCATTACTCATGTAAAGAGAGCTCAGAACATTAGTAGCCATTTTTTGGCAAATTTTGCTAGGATGAATGGCCGAACGGAAGTGTGGTTAGCCTCTGGCCCAGAGGGTTTAGCTGACACTTGCAAAGATATTGTAATACCTGATGTTTTCTGAGTAATGCAGTTTATTCGCAAAAAAAAAGGAACTGAGTACTTTAATCGGCCGGCCCACTCGTTTGACACGCGTTGCTCAAAAAAAAAACTCGTTTGACACGCGACAGACGAAAAGTTTTAGCGTCGAAGCGCGGGCTGGTGCTTGACGCAAAAAAAAAACAAAGAAAACCAACATGGGAAGCAAGAAAATCAGGACGGACGGAAGCAAAATCGGATGCTCGCCCACGACCTGAGGAGGCGCTCGATGGAGTCCTTCTGATCCACGCGCACCGAACGGACAAAGGGGAGCGGGTTTTCTTAGGCCATCTCCAGCGGCACGACGCATTTTAGACGTTTAAATTGTCCGCTCGCGTCTGTTAGCGTCGTCTGACGGACGTCAAAATGACCGCGAGAGGCGAAATGTCCATTTGCGTCGGGGCTACCTCCAGCGGCCCGACGCATTTTGGACATGCAAATGTTTTTTTTTGTGCTACTTCATTTCAATTTTGTTCAATGATCAAGTTTTAAACGCGAAAAAGTTATACTCAATGATGTCATGTTGGTCGAATCGAATAGATTATAGCCTAAACAATTAACCGGATACTTCAATCGACTAGATTCAAACATATTTAACATACAAAGAAGAAGAAAATTATAAACATATAAACTAAAACTATTTTTTGGCCTTCTTGTTAGAAGGCCCTGCCTCGTCGTCGAAACTCCTGCGCCTCTTGCTTGTCACCTCCTCGTCGGAACTGGAGGACGACGCGCCCGTCGAGGAGTTGAAACTGGAAGAAATGGCGTCTTCGTCATCGTCGTCGGTGAACGGACGACGACGCGCCGCCCGCGCCAGCGCCCGGACTTCTTCCTTGCCGCCGCCTTGTCGTCCGCCGCCTCCTCGCGCCTCCAACCGGGCGAACTTGCCGTCGGAGTCCTCCTCCCTCCTCCTCCTCGGTCCTCCTCCTCGTCCTCGGCGTCGCCGCGGCGCCGCCGCCTCCGTCCTCCTCCCGGCCTTCGCCGCCATTGCCGCTTCCGTCCTCCTCGTCCTCACTCGGCGTGGAGGCAGGGTCGCTGGGCGTGGAGCCCGGATCGCTTAGCGTCGCAGGGGTTCCCACCAATGCAGAAATCCGGGCGACTTGCCCTCGCTCTCCGAGTCGGACGGCAGCGTGTAGTCGCTCATGGCGTGCCGTGTTGGAGAAGAAGAAGAAGAGGAAGAAGAAGGAAGCGGTTGAATTTAAATTACCGTAGACGGGGGGTTATAATGTGGGCGGATTAACGGCGATGCGTATAACGAAGAGGCCGGCGGTTGCTCTTCCGCGGTGGTTCGGCGCTCCATTGATCGCCGCGGTTGCCACACCGGCGCGCGTTGTGAATTCGAGGCCGATCGAACCTAGGTCGCTGCCAGGCGGGCCCGTGGGGAAGCGAGCGGAAGCTCGGCGCGACCGCCGAGCGTCCGCGGAGACGCAAACCTGGTCAATGGACTAAAACCAGGTTTGCGTCTCCGCGGACGGCCCGGTTACTTTGCGACGCGCCGCTGGAGAGGGTGCCAGACGTATTTTCGGTCAAAGCGGCAAAACGGTCGCTCAGCGTCCGTTTGCGTCGCGTCGCCCTTACGTACAACAAAGCATCCAAATTTCAACCGGTTTCTTTAACGGACGAAAATTTATTCTGGTATTTTTACCTACCGACCCGTAACTTAGATATTTCTCGTCCGCCCTGCTGTCGCGTTCTCTTTTTTTCGCCTAAACCTCGTCGCAAGAAAGCAAGTTTCGATCCCTACTTTTGCCCCAAATTCTCTCGATCGAAAGCAAGCAGCAATGGCAGGGCTGTCTCTGCGATGCGGCGACTGCGGCGTGCAGCTGCGGAGCGTAGAGGAGGCGCAGGCGCACGCCGAGGCCACCTCCCACACCAACTTCGCGGAGTCCGACGAAGCTGTCCTCAATCTCATCTGCGCCGGCTGCGGCAAGCCCTGTCGCTCCCAGACCGTAAGATCCCGCTCCCCCTCTTCGTCTCTCGATGAAACTCCGTCGGATTTGGTGGTCCTACTAGATGCATCTGGGTCTGTGCTTGATCCTGTTTTACTTATTGATCTGGTGCACAGGAAGTGGACCTGCACACCAAGCGCACGGGTCACGCGGAGTTCACGGACAAGACCATGGAGGCGGCCAAGCCCATCGATCTTGAGGCGCCGCTGAAGCCGGTCTCAGGGGCCATGGATGTGGATGCATCCGGAAGTGGGGAGTCGCAAGGTGAGGTTTCGAAATTGAGATAAGGCAAGCACTTACTGAGTGTTGGGTGGATAATTCTGGTATGCTCGATTATAGCAGAGATGGTGGCGCCGGAGGTGAACAAGGAGATGCTTGCCGACCTCGAATCGATGGGGTTTTCGACGGGGCGCGCCACTAGGGCGCTTCACTTCTCAGGTATGTATAACATCTGAATACTTTGACTATCATGTTATCGACTGCTGATGCCACTGTACATAACATCGCCAATGATAAGAACATCCTACCATGGCACTTTTCGGGGGTGCTCTGGCTTTCTTTGAATGCTACTCCCTCCGTTCTTTTTTAATTGACTCGAATTTAGTACAAGTTTGTACTATCCGAGTCAATTAAAAAAGAACGGAGGGAGTACTTGACAGTGGCTCCAGTTCCTCTCCATAGAAGGGCCTGAATTTACTATCCATTTAATCATTCTGTGGCTCCCTCCAGCTTCATCCTGTTCGGGATGGGTTTTAGTAAGCTATGCTGAATATCTTCCGAATAGGGCTTATGTCTCTTTTCGGCACTGTTACTATTTGGCATTGTGGTTTATTGAAGGCCATGCCTTAATTTTGTTAATATTAACCAAGTAAAGTACAACCTCACTCAAGGTACTGTATTACAATACATGATATTATTGGTTTTTGAATAGCGGAAAACCATGTCAAAGAAAATATGAATAGCTTAACTGTTGGATAACATTAAAAAAATGAGAAGGGGAATGACAACCAAAGTCATTAAGCTATAATCTCTTTTATTAAACTTTATTTTTGCTTGAAATGAAATCATCTGAATTGACCAGAACAAACACTGTAATAAATATTTTCTTGCCTTCTGCCATCATTCTTTGCCTGCCTTTATTGATTTTGTCTCATGTAACTGTAATTAGAACACAGTGATGTTCATAACTTTGTTGAATCCATGTACTTTTACAAGGTAATAGCACCATCGAAGGTGTCATTAACTGGCTTTCTGAGCACCAGGAGGATCCTGATATTGATGAAATGCCTATGGTATGCTTTTTATATATAGTTTTTCTCCGTTAATTAGAGATTTGTTCATATTGATCATCTGATGACTGATGAATAAGTCATTGTAGTCTGGTCTTTGTGGAGCTACTGCAGCACACATGGTCCTTTGTGAAGGACTGTCTGTTAGGCTGTTAGGATAGGACTGCAGCACACATGGTCCTTTGTGAAGGACTGTCTGTTAGGCTGTTAGGATAGGATAGCATCCCCTGATCTTTGACTGCTTTTAGGGGCATCAAGGACGGGTAGTTAGCATCTTTTAGACTAGCATATTCTGGCTGGCTAGCAGCTATAAATCTGTAACCCCGTGCCCTCGGTCTGGTATGGCATTGTGTGAGATGTGTGTGAAATAAACCAACGAAAATTGCCCCAACTCTCCTAGTGTCATCCTCTTCTTCATGAAAGTGAGGATAGAGATACTATCAAGTGGTAGCAAGGTTGTCTTGCAGCCTGAGCATCTCCTGCTCCTCCCCTTCACAGGGAAGGGAGCAGCCCCGGCCGAGTAGCAGCCTCACCTGCCCCTGGTTACTTCCCTCCCTCCGGGTTGTCGAGCAGCAGCTCGTCGGAAGCAGCTCTTAGCCCCGACAGCGAGCCATGTCCGACGGCCACTCTCGGCACACGGCTACCTCCGGCACGCGGCGTCGGCGGAGAGGCCGATCGCGCCGCGGCGAGAGGAGCGTGAACGAGTGGCTGCGGCGGCCGGCCGCGGCGGCAGCAAGGGCGTTGAGGCTGGCAGCGGCGGAGCGCGGCAGCAGCCGGAGCGGAGGTAGAAGCAGCGAAGCGGCGGAGGCAGCACGTGCGGCGGCGGCGGAGGTCGAGGTGCTGCGCGGCGGCGCCAACGGCTCCGTTCTCGCTGATGGCGGCGGCGACGCAGCGGCGCCACGGGCGGCGCAGCGGGCAGCGCGGTGGGCAGCCGAGCACGCCCGCGCACCTCGGGATGGCGCTCCCGAGAGGAGGCGCGCACGGCGGTGGCGGGCCGGGATGACCAAGACCGCGGCCTCTACGGGGTCGGACGGTGGTCGGGGATGTTGGTCCCGGTGTTGGGTGGCCTACCCTCGCCAAAACCAACTACGTCGAGTGGGCCGCGATCATGAAGATCGAGGCTCCGGGTGCGGCACATGTGGGAGGCAGTCCACGACGGCGACGTCGACCATCATGAGGATCGACGGGCGGCCGGACGCCCTCATCGCCGCAGTCCCGGCCGAGATGCGGTTCTCGCTCTCCCACAAGCGGATCGCCAAGGAGGCTTGGGACGCCATCGCCGCGGCACGCATCGGCGGCGGCCGTGCTCGCAAGTCCACAGCTGCGGGCACTTCGCAAGGAGTGGGAGAACCCGGCATTCAAGCCGGGTGAGGACGTTGATGACTTTGCTCTCCGTCTTAACACTCTCTGCGAGAAGATGGTGCGGTTCGGCGATGACGCCTACGACGAGGAGAGAGCTGTCGAGAAGCTCTTTCGCTGCGTCCCCGAGAAGTACAAGCGGATGGCTCGCTCGATCGAGTCCCTCGCTCGGACCTCTCCACCATGACGATCGAGGAGGCGATAGGTCGCCTCAAGGTCGTCGACACCGACGAGCCACGGTCTTCGTCGGGGCCCATCACCACCGGCGGGAAGGCTGCTCCTCACTCGGGAGCGGTGGGATGTCGGCCACGGTGACGAGGAAGAAGGGGGAGCCTTCTTCCTCGACGAGCGGCCGCAAGCGCGGCAAGCCACGCAAGGCGCGGAAGGATGGCCATGCCAAGGCGCAAGGTGATGCGGCGAGAGGCGCTGCCGGCAAGCCCAAGCCGGCAAAGGACGACGCCCGCCACAACTGCGGCAAGCTTGGTCAGCGGGCCAACGAGTGCCGGCGGCCACGACGTGGCCAAGCCCATGTCGCACGGGCGGGGAGGAGGAGCCGGCTCCGTTCATGGCGCATGCCGGCATCGAGCCGCCTCCGGCGGCACCGACCGCGGCCGGCTCTCCACCGTACCACTCTCCTCCACCTTGACGAGCCGAAAGCACACGCCCTTCTCGGCGATTGCTCCGGCAACGACAAGGCTGGCGGGTGGTGCCTCGACACCGGCGCCACCCACCACATGACCGGCCGACGGGAGTTCTTCGCCGAGCTCGACTCCGACGTGCGAGGCTCCGTCAAGTTTGGGGATGCCTCCGCCGTGGAGATCAAGGGCGTCGGTTCCGTCATCTTCGCCGCCAAAACTGGAGAGCACCGGCTGCTCACCGGTGTCTACTACATCCCCGCACTGAGGAACTCCATCATCGACACGGGACAGACTCGGATGAGAACGGCTCCCGCGTGCCGATCGAGAGCGGAGTTCGCGCATATGGGATCGCCACCGTCACCTGCTTGCCAAGGTAACCAGAGGCACAAATCGCCTCTATGTTCTTGATGTGCAGGTGGCACAACCCCTCTGTCTCGCTGCTCGTCGGGAGGACGAGGCGTGGCGATGGCACGAGCGCTTCGGGCACCTTCACTTCGAGGCCACGAGCGGCTCGGTACCATGGAGATGGTGCGAGGCATGCCGTGCCTTGACCATGTGGAGCGGTTCTGCGACGTACGCGTTGTGACGAAGCGGAGACGACTCCCTTTCCCCGGCGAGGCGAGCTTCGAGCCAAGGAGAAGCTCGAGCTCGTGCACGGGGACTTGTGTGGCCCGGTGACACCGGCCACACCGAGAGGACGACGCTACTTCCTGCTGCTCGTCGACGACCTCTCCCGCTACATGTGGGTGGTGCTCCTCGGCGGCAAGGGAGAGCGGCGGACGCCATCGGGCGCTCGCGAGGTTGCTCTGCGGAGGCGGAGTGCGGCCGCAAGGCTGCGCGTGCTCGCGTACCGACAACGGCGGCGAATTCACATCGGCCGGGTCGCGTCGTGCTGCGGCGAGGAAGGCATCCGGCGCCACTACTCCGCGCCTTACGGCCCGCGGCGAACGGCGTCGTTGAGCGGCGCAACCGGACGGTTGTGGGGATGGCTCGGGCCCTCCTCAAGCGAGAGAGATGCGCGGCTGTCTTCGGGGAGAGGCGGTGCCGACGGCCGTCTACATCCTCAACCGCTCGCCTACTAAGGCGCTTGACGGCGAGGACGCCGTACGAGGCACGGCATGGGCGAAAGCCGGCGGTCTCGCACTCGCGGGTCTTTGGCTGCCTCGCATTCGCCAAGGAGCTCGGCCACATCGGCAAGCTCGACGACGGGAGCACTCCGGGAGTGTTCATTGGCTACTCGGAGGGCTCGAAGGCCTACCGCATCCTCGACCCCAAGACACGGCGTGTGCGCACGTCGCGCGGCGTCGTGTTCAACGAAGGGCGAGGGTGGGCATGGGGCAAGGCGGTGGAGGACGGCTCGACTCCGACGTATGACGACTTCATTGTCGAGTACGTCCACTTCGAGGCAGCCGGGGGAGTAGGCGGCTCTTCCTCAACAAGCTCGCCTACCTCGGTCCCCAAGTCTCCATCGACCCCGGTGGTTGCTACACCACCACGGCCGGCGTCACCACGTACTCCAGGACGCGGCGATCACTCCTCCGGGCACGTCTACACCAGCTCATGTTGAGCACGGCCGGTGGAGTTCGCTTCCCGCTCTCTCACGATGGGGAGCGCATCGACGCGTATCATGGCGGCGAGCCGCTGCGGTACCGTACGATGGAGAACCTTCTCGGCGACCGGCCGGTGCGGGGACAGGTGCCACGCGACTCGGAGGCGCGAGCTGCGGCTTGCGCGTGACGACGGCGAGCCTCGGTCCTCTGCGAGGCCGAGAGAGACGCGGCATGGCGCGGCTGCCATGCGGTTGGAGATGGATGCGGTCGAGAAGAACCGCACTCGGCAGCTTGCCGACCTCCCTCGTGGTCACCGCGCGATCACCCTCAAATGGGTGTTCAAGGCCGAAGAGGGATGAAGCCGGCGCCATCGTCAAGCACAAGGCTCGCTCGGTGGCACGAGGCTTCTTGCGGCGAGGAGGGGTCGACTTCGACGATGCCTTCGCTCCCGTGGCACGGATGGAGTCCGTGCGACTCCTCCTTGCGCTCGCTGCCCGGGAGGGCCGGCGCGTCCATCACATGGATGTCAAGTCCGCCTTCCTCAATGGCGACTTGAAGGAGGAGGTCTACGTGCGGCAGCCCGCCGGGATTTGCGATTCCCGGCCGGGAGGGCAAGGTACTCCGCTGCGCAAGGCTCTCTATGGCCTGCGGCGAGCACCACGGGCGTGGAATGCCAAGTTGGATTCCACGGCCGAAGGCAATGGGCTTCGAGCAAAGCCCGCACGAGGCGGCCGTCTACCGACGGGGAGTGGACGAAACACCCTGTTGGTGGGCGTCTATGTCGACGACTTGGTGATCACCGGCATCAAGGATGCGGAGGTGGCGACGTTCAAGGAAGAGATGAAGGCCACCTTCCGGATGAGTGATGCGGGGCTCCTCTCTTTCTATGCGGGGATCGAGGTGCACCGGGACCACTCCGGGATCACGCTTCGGCGGACCGCCTACGCCAAGCGCATCGTTGAGCTAGGCCGGGCTCACTTGGATGCAACCCGGCCCTCACTCCAATGGAGGAGAGGCTGAAATTGAGCCGCGACAGCACGACGGAGGAAGTGGACGCCACACAATACCGGCGTCTTGTGGGGAGCCTTCGCTACCTCGCCCACACACGGCCGGACTTGGCCTTCTCCGTCGGCTACGTTAGTCGCTTCATGGAGTGACCGACGACGGAGCACCTGCAGGCTGTGAAGAGGATCATCCGCTACATTGCGGGGACTCTCGACCACGGCCTCCACTACCCTAGGTGTCCTGGGGCGGCGCACTTCGTCGGGTACGGCCGACGGCGACCACGCCGGCGACATCGACACCGGCAAGAGCACGAGCGGGATCCTCGTCTTCCTCGGCAAGTGTCTCGTGAGCCGGCGGTCGATCAAGCGGCAGGTGGTGGCCATGTCCAGCTGTGAGGCTGAGTACATAGCAGCCTCCACCGCTTGCACTCGAGCACTCCGGCTCGCTCGGCCGCTTGGTGATCTCCTTGGTCGAGACACTAGACCGAGTGCGGCTCTTGGTGGACAGCAAGTCCGCTCCGGCCCCGGCAAAGAACCCCGTTTTTCATGAACGGAGCAAGCACATTCGGTTGAGGTACCACTTCATCCGAGACCGCTTGGAGGAAGGGAGCATCCATGCAAGCTACGTCAACACCACGGATCAGCTCGCGGATCCGCTCACCAAGCCTCTTGGGAGGGTCAAGTTCCTCGAGCTTTGCTCCCGGATCGGGATGGCTCGGCGCTCCCGCAAGACGGCGTACAAGACTTAGGGGGAGAATGATGAATAAGTCATTGTAGTCTGGTCTTTGTGGAGCTACTTGCGAGCACACATGGTCCTTTGTGAAGGACTCTGTCAGTAGGCTGTTAGGATAGGACTGCAAGCACACATGGTCCTTTGTGAAGGACTCATGTCATTAGGCTGTTAGGATAGGATAGCATCCCCTGATCTTTGACTGCTTTTAGGGGCATCAAGGACGGGTAGTTAGCATCTTTTAGACTAGCATATTCTGGCTGGCTAGCAGCTATAAATCTGTAACCCCGTGCCCTCAGTCTGGTATGGCATTGTGTGAGATGTGTGTGAAATAAACCAACGAAAATTGCCCCAACTCTCCTAGTGTCATCCTCTTCTTCATGAAAGTGAGGCTAGAGATACTATCAATGACGCTAAATTTGGTCCCATGTTTTGCAAATTAGGGCGTGCTTTGTAGCAGTAGTGGGTTTGGTAATCTTTTCATGCCATTTATCTAATTAATCTCAATTAGTGGCATACTCTAGTCTTTGATACTCCCTCCGTCTATAAATAGATGTCTTATATTTGTTTAAATTTGGATGAATATATACACTAAATAGTGTCTATACATCCAAAATTTGATAAATCTAAGACATCTATTTATAGACAGAGGTAGTACATGTTATCCACCATGAGCTTTCCAGAAGCAATGCTTTTTATACGTATGGATGCTATTATACATTTTTGAAATAGCACGTTTTCATGTACTTTGCTATCCCATTCTTCAAGAAGTTTCTACACTTTAACAATACGCATGCCAAATTTAAGTATTGCTGATTGAATTCTTCACTTTTCTGATGGAAACATACTTTAGAGTATGCATTATCGTTTAAACTATAGCTGATCCCGAATTCAACTGCCAAAGCTCCTCCATTGATGGCTGCTTCTATGTGTACAGCCCATGCACAACTAGGGTCAACCTGTCCCATGGATTATACATTAAATGTGTTCAATGGGAGTATCAACACTTTGGCAAGAAAAAATTATGTCCGTGCATCACATAGCATCTGTAGGTTTCTTATGTTACTTTCCCTCTCAGGTGCCAGCCATTTCGAACGCCAAAGCTAACAAACCCTCTCTTACTCCGGAGGAAAAGAAGATTAAAGCACAGGAACTAAGGTGCTTGTTTTTAACCATTCCGTTCTCTTTAGAAACAGAAGATACTTGTCTGTTTGTATGTTTTTTTTGGCCTGGTTCTGAATCTATTCATCGACTTCTGGATACTTGTTTTCTTTCTGTTTTACCTAACTTTAGTGAAGAGTGATAATATAAAAATCAAGCATGGTAGCATGGTCAGATAAAAGTTTTGGGAAATGATAGCTCCTAGCCGGAAGAGGGCCATTTTCTTCACTAGTTCCCCCACCTCTGTTAATTTAGGAACTCAGATGGATTGACATAGTAACATCACAACAACATAGGTTGTGAACAACGAAATTGTGACTTAAGAATAATTGTTCTGGAACTTGTTGTTTTATATAATATTGTTTTCTTAGAGGACATCGTGATGTGGCGCAACCTGTACTTGATGTCACGTGCCTACATGTAGCTTCAATATATGACATGATTCATGCTGAAGAAATAAGTTCAAAGGAATTACCTGCAATATTTGAGGAGAATGTATACATGGATCTTTTCCATGCATGCATACATGCGTCCAGAATTGATAAGGTCCACATTTCCTTTACAAAGGAAAGAAAGAGTAAAACATGTTTCTTTTTTTTATTCCTGCCGACGAAAGAATTTCAAAGTATCAAGTTTATTTCAGCGTGGGACTGTTTGAGCTTGTCTGCAACCGGATGGGGGCCACCTGTGGACAGTAATCAAGGATGTTGGCGTGCCAATGAAGGGTCCTTTTTGTATTAATTTTCTTATTAGATTAAATCTAGTCGGTGTGTTATTTCTTGCTTTTACTTGTAAGTCAAGTTTACGCGTTGGCTATGCCATTATAAATAGCATGGTTAGGTCATTGTAAAAGGGGCTTGAAATTTCGAGTTAAGAATATACAGGAAAAGGTCCCATGTCGGGGGACACCAATATCTTTTGTTTTGCTTGCTGATTCGTAAGGATCTGTTTGTGGTTTGTGGAGTAGATCTAATCTGGTCAATCACAGAAGTTATCTACCATCTACCTCGATCGCTGTGAAAGATTGGGCCAAAAACCGTATTGGATCATGTTGTTCCTCATCATCTTGGTATCACATCGCGTACTGAAATTATCCACTCCATTTGTAGGGAGCGTGCTCGCAAAAAGAAAGAAGAAGAAGAGAAAAGGATGGAGAGAGAAAGGGAGAAGGTATATCAACATTCGTTAATCCTCTAAAAAACTTTTCGTTTACCTTGCTTTATACTCCTTCCCCCTTCCATAATAGAAGCCGTATAATTTTTCATAATATACGTACATGGTTTTCTGATTGTTGTTAGTTTTTTCTAAATGTTAGGTCAAACTTCACATAGTTTGACTTATGGCTAAAATTATACGCATTTTTTATGGAATGGAGGTAGTAACATACTTGTGGATGTATCGAAAAGGTGTATAGATTTGTTTTATCAGTACAAACAAACCATTGCATCTGTATAACTTGTAACATGTATCTCAATCTGGCTGTTTTTGTACAGATTGTCATTACACCTTTTATAATTATTTAATTATGCAGATCTTGGAAAATGCAATCCAAACATGAAGAATACTTGTTGAGCCACTTATACTCAATAGCCCTTTATGTTAATATTTCAGTACAAAAGCTCCTTATGGATTAATTTTAATTTAATTTTATTTAACTGCTAGTCTCAATTTTTTCTGCTGAAGCTTATCATGCTAGTCATAACAACAGTTACAAACTGTAACACATTGTTTATCTGAGAATACTGATGAGGGCAATTTTAAAGGTGTATCCATGTTATCTTAATACTAGTTTTATTTTCATATGATATGATGTCATCTTAGTATTGCGAGTTACACTTGGCTCAACATTAGGTAGTAATGGCCTTACCATTACTGTTACTACCTCCGTCCCGGTTTACAGGTCCTACGCGTATCTCTAGGTTACCAATTTAGCCAACGTTACACAAGATATATACTACAAAATATATATCATTGGAAAGTTTAGATGTTGTACTTTTTAATGGTACAATTTTTATAGTGTAAATCTTATATTATATTGGTCAAATTAACAATCTTGGGATACGCGTAGGCCCTGTAAACCGGAACGGAGGGAGTACTATTTCTTACCTTCGTATCTGTTTTACATTGTTAGCCTTTTTTTAGTGTTTTGTCTCACATATTAGGCATTTTTTTAGGAACGTATAAGAATTGGTAAGGAGCTTCTTGAAGCTAAAAGAATGGAGGAGGTGAATGAAAGGAAACGGTCAGTTCTATATTCTGATTTTATGTTTACCACACTTGCACAAATGATATCAGGTTTTGATTAATTTTCTTCTAATCATTGGCAGCATCATAGAATTGAGAAGGCTCGAGAAGGAAGAAGAAAGAAGGGCCAGAGAAAAGATTCTCCAGAAACTGGAAGAGGACAAGGTTCTTTTTCCATCTCACTCTCAGGAATATCCCATGTTTTGCTAAATTACTAGTACCCCTTCCGTTATTATATATAAGGCCACAAACTCACATTCCAGATACCAAGAAAACATAGCCAACTAATAAATAGCATAATTATTTATGTGGAAATGCTGTCATATTTTGAGCTAATTAAACATATTGCATGTGGTGCCTCTTTCTCTACGGCTGCATGAAGCTTTTGCATTAATGAACACCTTCCTACGAGGTAGAAATGTAATCAATTTTACTCGATTAATGTTAGTGGCCTTACATACTGGCAAAATGTATTTTTCGTAGTGGAGCGCTTGATGCTGCGCCTCAGGCAGCCGCTAGGAAGCTCACGAGCTGGGCCAAACGTACGCCATAAGCTTGCTATACGCAGAGACCTCATTCTCCGGTTCGACAAGGCCGGCGAGGAGCGCATGCTGACGCCGCATGATGCCTGGCTACACAAAGCGCTGAAGATGTCCCACCTTGGCTACGCGTCACTTGAGCGCAGGATCGCTCGACAGAGGGCTAGGATCGCTAACCTAAAGGATGGCGACGCCAATACGGCGTTCTTCCATCATCAATGCTCCTACCGCTGGCAGAAGAATCGCATCCACAGCTTTATGGTGGGTGATCAGGTCATAACCAGCCCATGGAGATGGCAGAGGTGGCCTTCGCCCACTTCGACGCCCTGCTTGACACGGCGGTCGACCGCGACTGCACCTTAAACCTGGAGCAACTGATCCATTCTTCTGATGAGCAGTTCACTGACGCTGAGATCTGGGCTGCTGTCAAAAGACTGCCACTCGCAAAGTGCCAGGACGGATTCACCGCCGAATTTCTTCAGGCCTGCTGGCCCCTGGTGAAGCATGATGTGCTCGCGGTCTTTCAGCAGCTCAATGACCTCCGGGGTAGTGGATTCTACAAGCTCAACCAGGCCTTGCTCACTTTGCTACCAAAGCGCCCGGGCGCCGAGACTCTCGGCGATTACCGCCCCATTAGCCCGGTGCACCTCATTGGCAAGGTCGCGTTGAAGGTGCTCTCGCTACGCTTGGCGCCCAAGTTGGATTGCCTCGTCAGTAAGAGCCAAAATGCTTTCATCGGAGGGCGCATTCTCCATGACAACTTCGTCCTCATCCGACAGTCCATGCGCCAGCTGCACCAACTGCGCGCACCGAGAGTGCTGCTAAAACTCTACCTAGCCAAGGCTTTCAACACCATCTCCTGGGCCTTCTTGTTCGAGGTCCTCCGGCGGTACGGGTTTGGCGCCAAGTTCTTGGACTGGCTCGCGATCCTCCTTTCCTCTGCGAGCACGCGCGTTCTGTTGAACAGATGCCCTGGGCCACCAATTTGGCACCTCCGAGGACTGCGACAAGGGGATCCCCTATCGCCGCAGCTGTTTGTGCTTGGGTGGCTGGTCAGGCGCACCGTCGATGCCTGTATCTTGCAGATGCTGCACCCGACGAAGGCCATCCTGGCGGTATCCCTATACGCTGATGACGTGGTCATGTTCTGTCACCCCACCAGAGCCGACTCTGCCGCTGTCAGGTCGATTCTGCACTTGTTTGGCAGAGCCTTGGGGCTTTTGGTCAACTACGGCAAGAGCTCGGTTACAAGGCTCAACTGCGAGTCTGAGGACAGCGCATTGATCACGGCAGAGCTTGGCTGACAGCTCGCGGAGCTGCCGCTGACCTACCTGGGCATTCCGCTCACACTCCGTCACCCTACCAGAGCGCAGATGCAGCCATTGGTGAATAAAGCCGCGGCCAAGCTTCCAACCTGGAACTCTAGGCTTATGGACCGTTCTGGAAGGCTAGTCCTTGTGAAATCTGTGTTGGCAGCGATACCCCTACATCAGATCCTCGTGCTACACCCGCCTAAATGCATCCTCAAGCATCTCGGGAAGATCCAGAGGGGTTTTCCCACGTGAATTGGTGTACTGTGAGCCGGCCGCTATCTCTTGGCGGCCTTGGTGTTCACGACATGGAGAGGGCCGGCTTTACGGTTGCGCTGGCTTTGGTACAGCAAAACAGACCAGGAGAGGGCATGGAGTGGTCTGGAGTTGCAATTCTCGCAATAAGAGCAGAGCCTGTTCTTTGCCTCGACACACATGATCGCCGGCGATGGGCGCATGGGTAGGTTATGGGAGGACTGATGGATCGATGGCCAATCGGTCAGTCAAATCGCCCCTGAGCTTTACGCTTGCATCCCTAAGAGGTGTGTATTCCGCAAAATCCCGCTACCTCAGCATGTTCCGGGGCTCCAGTTCTTGCCGCTCTTGGAAGCTCGTTTGGATAACTTGGGCGCCTCCACGCTTCAAGTTTTTTTTCCATTGGTTGGCTGACAAGGACCGGTGCTGGACGGCAGAACAACTACGACGGCACGGACTACAACACCACCCTTGGTGCCTTCTGTGCGACCAGGAGCCGGAGTCAATGCATCACCTCATCCTGGCTTGTCCCTTCTCGAGGCAGGTCTGGTATGACACCTTGTCTTGGCTGCGGCTCTCCTCTAGACCACCTGACAATGAGCCCTGCCTCAATGACTGGTGGGTAGCTGCGAGACAGGACATGCTGAAGCCAATGCGCAAGGGACTGGCAACTGCAGCGCTGCTCGTGCCTTGGTTGATCTGGAAACACCGCAACTCCTGTGTCTTCGACGGGGAACGGCCACTAGAGCAGAGGCAAGGCTTTGGGCCAGAGCCGGGACGCTCGGCCTTCGCGCCATCTTGCCTGTAGACTGGGATGTACACTAATTTCTTCTAGCACCAACCTGTAATTCACCCTCCCTGGAGGTGTGACCCTGTAATAAACTCTCCTTCTTTGCAATCAAAAGAAACGCAATGTCATTGTGTTTTCTCGGAAAAAAATAGTGGCCTTACATATAAAAACGGAGGGGGGGATTGTTTTATGTTTCATATAGGTACATAATGGTTTTATTTAATGTAACGAGGGTATATTCAACTGAATGCATTGTTATTAAGTTGCTAACTAACTTGTTATTTTGCCTTGAAACATTTTGTCTTTGTGATTCTCAGGCTGAACGGAGAAGAAAACTTGGATTGCCTGCCGAAGTCCCATCTGCATCCAAGCCAAGTGCAGCGCCGCCTGTTGAAGAGAAGAAGGTATTTTCTTAATTCAAATATCCTTGAACATTATAAGCTGTTGATGCAGAATTCCTGCATCCACCCAGTTTAAACATGGCACACCACTGTTTTGAGCAACTGCAAGATTTTCTTGTACTTTTGAACTTCTCAGGCCATCTCCAACGGAGGGCTGCATTTCAAACAGTGTCTGGTGTGGTCCATTTGCGGGTGGCGCGCCGATAGGAATAGACTGCTGTCCGTTTGTCCATTTGCAGATGGCACGCCGATAGGAACAGACCACTGTCTGTGCCCCAACGGTGATCCCATTTTTAAAAAATGAGAAAAAACTGTTAAATATTTTTTGGAAAAAATATTCGCATGTAGCCAACGATGTACACTACTACTGTGCAAATTTACAATGCAAAATTACTTATATTTTAAGCGCAGCAAAAATGACAAAATTGCAAAAATTTAGAATAATTTTTGTGGGCCATGTCCCATGGGCAGGGACCAATTAGTGGACATGGACCATGTCTCTGTCCTCATTGATTGGCTTGCATGCATGTGGCAGGCTGGAAATGCGGATTCACGGATGCTGTCCGTGTCACCGCAAACCGACCCCAAATTTGCACCGGAATGCGGCGGACAGAAAAATGGACAGTTGTCCGTTTAGGAGTCAGCGTTGGCCCTCGTCATTAGGCTTGCGCGGACATCAATATCAATACATGAAATGTCCGTATGCGGTCCAACGATGGAGATGGCCTCACTTCTCAGAACAAATATAGAAATTCTCTTCTGCATCAATCCGACTTGATTTTTGATTGGACAGCTTGTGCAGGGCCTTTTAGAATCGTAAACAATCAATATGTTCGCAAAGTCGTTTCATGAAAAACTGATATTTTTTGTGTCTTGTGTTGGTGCTAAAAACACTCTCCACAAGATATTTTCTTGTCTTTTTTACACAGGACACAAAAAATGTCAGTTTTTTTTTGCTCAACTTGGCATGCGCACACAGAATGTTGACATATACGCGCGAATTTTTTGTTCAGATTTTTAAATATATTTTAAAATGTTCTTTTCCGGTGGCAGGAGCATATGCACCCAAGAACAAAAGTGCATTTCCGGTTTAAATATTATTAGTTAATTAACTGTGGTCTAAATATTTTCAGAGTGCATTACCTGTCAGACCAGCCACAAAAGCAGAGCAGATGAGGGATTGCTTACGAAATATTAAGCAGCAAAACAAGGTATGAAGTCTAATTTTCCCTTGCTGCTGAATATATTGGAATATAATGGCAGCTGTAACAAGTATACACATTAGTTTATGAGTCTGAGGAACCTAAGAGTTTTATATCAGTTAATGAAACATGGAATTTGGAGTCTATATGAAGGTCTTTATCTCCAGCTTTGTATTGATGCCTGATATGACTTTCTGCAACCACCAAGCAGTTGAATCAACATGGGATATTTTTCTCAAATGTATTTTTCATACCATTGGAACTGATATTTCTTGCATGGAATCGCTGTGTTGTATATATAGTGAATGACTTGCACGTGTTTAGATTCCTGTTTTGTGTTGATCCTTGATATGATTTATGCAATAGTCCAAAGCTCCATTATATATCCACATACATTAAAACAGTGTGTAACTTGCATTGAATAGGTCTGGATACTATTATCGATTTGATCACATTTACCTAACCATGAGACTATTTACGACAGGAGGAGGATGCTAAAGTGAAGAGGGCTTTTCAAACACTCCTTACCTACATTGGAAACGTGGTAAAAAGTCCCGAAGAGGACAAGTTCAGAAAGATCAGACTCAGCAATGCTACCTTTCAGGCGAGTTACTATTCTTGGGATTGGTAAAATGAACTGCTGAACAACCAGGGATTGATGATCTGTTTCTGCACCTTACAGGAGAGGGTTGGAAATCTTGGGGGCATACAGTTCCTTGAGCTGTGTGGATTTGAGAAACTTGAAGACAATGAGTTCTTGTTTTTGGCAAGGAACAAGGTTGACAAGGCGATCCTGAATACAGCTGGTGCCGAGCTGAACTCTGCCATCACCAATCCTTTCTTTGGAGTCCTTTGAATCATGAAATTTTCCGGCATGTAACTTGAAACGTTTACACAAAGAATTTGTAGATATATTTATTATGCCATATTATTGCTAAGTGAATCTCCCATTCGTACTGCAAGGATGCACCTGTTTTTGTTCGTTTGATCGTTTACTTTTATGCCTAACTGATCTGATGTGAAGAGTCCTGACTGCCATCTCTTTCCAGATCGAAAATCTGGTTGCTCCGTATGGTACCCGAGTGCCCCGGGCCTGGTAAAACCGACTTTTCAGATGCCAGAAAACTGAAGATACATTAAACCAGCATGACCTTGACTAACGTGTGATTCTTTCTTCTTAACATGGATCGTGCAACGATACCTGTGGACTGCGCATGCCGTACTACTTATACTTTATCTCAAGTCAAGCAGGCAATTTTTCTTAACAAGAAACAAAGCTGTCTCTGATCTGCTTACTCTTGCCATTCTATCTTTGTTATCAAGAAACAAAGCTGTCTCTAGTGATTGATCCGTTTGCTCTCGCCCTTCGGCTTTGTGGTCACTCAAGGTCCTTGGATTTCGTGCTCAATCTAGTTGGAGCAAAAGTCCCTGTGGATAGAAGTTTTGAAAAACCGTTTTTATCTTAAATCTCGACATGGCTGGCACGCTGCGCAACAGCCTCCCGAGGTCAGATTGGCAGGCCTGTCGGCTTATCAGTGAGTCACAAGTACGCAACAGAGAGAAGGCGTACTGTTTGAACTGGTAAAAGAGGTTTTTCCTCAACATAATCAATTGTGTGTTTGCCTCAAGCTCTGGCATTGTGATGCGGAGCAGCTCAGCGCGCCCCGAAATACAGTGTGATATTAGATTTTTCAAAGTTATAAACCACGTAAAGTTTAACCAAATTTATACAAAAAGATATCAACATCTAGATTATCAAACTAATATCATTAGATTCTTCATGAAGTACATTTTAACATGGTATACATTTTGCATTGTAGAGATAAATTATTTTCTCAATAAACTATTAAAGTTAGTGCAGTTTGATTTTCATGGAAATCAATACGCCCTATATTATGGCAAAGAGGGCTACAGGCTACAAAGCAGAACTACAGAACATTCAAACCGTAGTATGGGCATGGTGGTTGTTAGCGCTGTAAGTATATAGGATAATTTTCGCAAGCTAAGTAAACCCTCTCACACCCACCCCACCGCACGCCGCCGCGACGCCGGCGCCCTTCTCTCTGCCGGCTGCCTCTCGGCGCTAGTAGCCCCCGTCCTCCCCGAGTCCCCTCCTCCCTGTTCCACCATGCCTAGGTAGGTAGTATTGTTGTACTCCGACCTGAGCATAGACTCCGTGACCTCGCATGCCCCCTCCCCTACGCTCGATGGATGTTGCCCCTGCTAGCCACGGCTTGGGGTTGAGGGGTTGGGACGCTGGTGCTGGGCCGAGCTGCGCTCCCCCGCTAGCCAACTCTCCGTCGGTGGACGAGCGCTCTGGTGGAGCCATGGCAGAATTGGGGCAACGGCAACACGCGGCGTGCGACCGCCCGTGCTCGGTAGCACCAATAACCGCGGGAGATCCACGCTGCAGCTAGGCCTGCTGGTGGGAGCACTAGCCGGATCCCGGTGCAGCTACATGGCTGCTGCTACAACTGTCGTGAGGAAGGTCACATCGCTGCGCAGTGCTTCAACTCCACCGCACGCAGGTGTGGCGGGACGGAACACACCATCCGCGACTGCAAGCGCCCTAGGAGCGGGTTTGCCTTCTTGTCGCCACCACTAGGTGCACCTCCCATGCGTCGCCACGCCGGCTCCCAGGGTACGCTGCGGTGGGTGGGATCTACTGGTCGGCCGACTGCTGGTCCTGCCACGGGCTGCTCTTCGAGGGGCATCGTGTGCTCCATTAACGGTAGTGATGTTGGCTCGGAACCTGTGGGGTTCTCTGCGCCGTTTGAGCACTCATTCCCCACCTTCGTGGCTGAGCCACCGGTGCCCAGACCTCCCTCGCCAGAACGCTTGGACCTGTGCTACCTAGTTCTGTCACAAGGTATGGTGCAACTCGAGGACCTGGATTGGGCTGTCATGGTCAGTGTCACCAGTGATCAACCATATTTTGGGCATCTTTTTCCATCATTTTTTGTTCACTTTAAACTCATGAAACAATTATTTCATTTCATATAATACAATCATACATCCAAATACACACTTTACATCCACTTTTCTCATTTTGCAGAATTGTTGCGGGGAGGCACCTTAAACCCTCTACAATACATACATCTGGAGAATCTGTTAAGACTAGGGAGCTAGCTGCGAGTTTTCCATTGAGTCAAGGACCCGCGTGTTGAGGAATCTAGGGAAATGAGGGGTAGTTTGCAAGATTGCTCAACCACTCCCGATAGCCGAGCGTGATATGCGGAGATAAAAGGTGGCGTCAGGAGGAGTGGAAAGGGAGACGTGGGAAGCAAATGCACCAACCACTCCTAGGCGGGAAGAAGGAGCGAGCGAACGATCGAGATCTGGATCTGGGCAAGGAGATCCCAGTTCTTCTTCCTCTTCTTCCCTGCTGCATCATCGACGATGACAGTTCACCGTGGGATAGTTTCCTACGCTCCTAAACAACATCAAGCAGTTGTGTAACATTCCTGAGCTATTTCTCCCTCTCTCTCATCTGCTGTAATTTGTTCGCGGATAACCATGGATGAATCAGATCTAGTTCTTGTGCAGTGTTCATCTATGTCCTTGTATGAACAGATCGAGTTGTTTAGTAGTTGTTGTGTTCTGATCTTGCGTTATCCTTATGCTTTCGTTTTGTGTCCTGCCTTTCATCATCCTGGAACAAAAACCCAAAAACATAGTGTATTCCGATCTCCTCAACCCTTTGATAGTTTGTGTGTTGTTCTTTAAATTTCCGTTGTTCTAGATTAGATAAACCATCTTGATACATAAGGAGGCCAAACTTTTAGAACTTGTTTGATGCAATATCTTTATCCCTGAGACAAACAACATTCTCTATACTTTACAATGATCAATTTTGGCGCCGTTGCAGGGGATCAACTTTTTGTAAAAGCAAAATTATAGCAGATTAGGTCGATTCTTGTTCCTGTCTGAATTTTGGATTAGTGCACTAACTACTAACGTTTGCTAGTTGTGTGCACTAGATTTAAATGTTTGTGCAGGGAACAGATTTATGAGTGAAGGAGACGAATTGCTATATCATTTTGACCCAGAATTCTTGCAAGAGCAATATCCATATTATTAATCTTGGCTTGGCATCCTTTTTACTGAGCCAAAATTGTATGGCTGCATGATCAGTGTAAACAACACACTTGTTCCCACCCAGATAGGCCCTGAATTTGTCAAATGCATAGACAATTGCCAACAGTTCTTTCTCAGTGGTTCTTTAATTTGCTTGAGCTTTGTCCAGTGTTCTTCTTGCATAGCAAACAACACTAAGGAGTTTCTCTTTCTTTTGTCCCATCATAGCCCAAACTGCATAGTCACTAGCATCACACATCAGGATGAAGGGCAATGACCGATCAGGGGCTTGTACTACAGGTGTTGTCACAAGTGCTTGCTTCATAGATTTGAAAGCTTCATGGCATTCTAGATCAAAGAAAAACTCCACATCTTGATTCAAAAGGTTGGTTAGAGGTCTTGCAATGTGGGAGAAATCCTTGATGAAACGTCTCTAGAATCCTGCATGGCCTAGAAAACTCCTCACACCTTTGACATTCACATATGGAGGTAATTTGGCAATAACCTCAACTTTTGCTTTGTCCACATCAATACCCCTAGCTGAAACAAGATTACCTAAAAAAATCCTTCTTCTATCATGAAATGACATTTTCCCCAATGAAGGACCAAGTTATGTTGTACACATTTCTTCAAAACAATTTCCAAGTTGCTAATGCAGGTATCAAAACTAGATGCATCTACAGTGAAGTCATCCATGAATACCTCCATGATCTTTTCAATTTCAAATGAGAAAATAGACATCACACATCTCTGAAATGTGGCATGAGCATTGCACAAGCCAAATCGAAGTCTCCTATATGCAAATGTACCATATCGACATGTATTGTCTTGTCTTGATCATCTGGATGAATAGGAATTTGCAAGAATCCAGAATATCCATCCATATAGCACTAATACTTATGCCCACCCAATCTTTCCAACATTTGATCAATGAAAGGAAGTGGAAAATGATCTTTTCTTGTAGCACTATTTAATTTTCTGAAGTCAGTACATACTCTCCACCCATTTGCTATTCTCATTGGTATCTGATCTCCTCTTTCATTCTCCACAACTATAATACCACCCTTTTTAGGCAAACATGAATACTTACCCATTCACTATCTGATATTGGGTAAATTATTTCTGGAGTGGGAAGCTTCAGAATTTCCTTCTTGACCACTTCTTGCAGTGTTGGGTTGAGTCTTCTCTGATGTTTCCTAGATGGCTTCGCACCTTCCTCTAAGAATATTCTTTGATTACACAAGTCTGGACTAATTCTTTTATATCAGCTATTGAGTATCCAATTAATTCTCTGTTTTTCTTGAGCAAAAATATTAGTTTCTTGGTTTGTTCCTCTGTCAGGCTTACATTGATAATAACTAGGAATCTCTTGTTGTTGTCTAGGAATTCATATTTCAAATGTTTGGGAAGAGGCTGGAGCTCATACTCTGGTAATTTTTCCACCAGTTGGTCCTGCACCTTGTTCTCACTTGCTATTTGATAAATTGCATAATGGCACTCATCTTCAGTTCATGTATCAATTACTCTTGCAGTGTCATGTGTTATTTGTACTCTATTATTGGTGTCTAGAAACTATTCTTCTAGACAGCTTCCCACTGTATCAATCCTCATGCTAGACTCCGGCTTATTTCGAATATGAGTTGGATGTCTCATATCAAAGATCACTTGTTTTTTTTCCTAGCTACAGAGTCAATTTGGCACCCTTTACATCAATTAGTACACTAGCAGTGGCTAGAAATGGCCTACATATCCAACACCATGAAATCCACAGGGTAAGAAAATTTTCCAACCATTAATGGTACATCAATCAATATTCATGATGGTTTTCTAATTGATCTGTCTGCAAGTTGTAGAGTTACTGAGGTAGGTTGCAAATCTTCCAGCCTCATATTCCTTGTTACTGATAGGGGTATCACACTTACACTTGATCCCAAATCACATAGTGCACTGAAAGATTACTTACCAATTAAACATGGGACACAAAAGCTTCCTAGATCATCAAGTGTGGTTGGTAATGCATTTTGGATAATTGCACTACATTCTTTTGAGAGTGTCATTATATTAGGCTCATCAATGCTTCTTTTGCTTGAGAGCAATTCCATGAAAAATTGTGCATACCTGGGAACATTCATAACAACATCAAGTATTGGTATAGTGACTTGGACATCTTTCATGATCTCAAGGAACCTTGCAAATTGTTTGTCATCTTTTGGTTTTTCAAGTCCCTGTAGAAAAGGAATTCTGACAGGCTCCATGTGTGTTTCTATTGCTTCTTTTGCATCATGTCCAACTGACTTTTGCTTTGAACTACCTATCTCTGGTGTAAGCTCCTTCCTTTTCAGTTACTCTGCATGCAGGAGGCACATATGTCTTACTACTAATTGGTGGACTTGGCAGTATGGGTCCTGCAACAGCTCCTGGCCTGGTCATCACCGAATCAACACTTGTGACAACTCCATATTGTGCTTTTGGATTTCTTTCTGGTTGTGCTAGTAATCTTGCATCTGATTTATCCTTAATAGCTGCATCACCTCCCGTGATATTGCTTGCTAGATCTTTTAGTGAGTCACTCATTCCATTCATAACATCCATTTGCATCCTCAACATATCTTCTAATTGACTGCTCTGTGGATTCTAAAATTCTTGTTTTTTTCTGATAGTTGAAATTATTGGGTTGCATGCTTGGTCTTGAAAAGGTCGTGGACTGCCCTGATACATAAGAACATTGCCCTTGATTCCCTTTATAGGACAAATTAGGATGATTCTTCCAAGAAGGATTGCAACTTTGTGAGAATGGTACTCCGGCATGAGACTGTCCGTGGGCATAATTAACTTCTAACAAAGAGGGTCCAACTGCAGAGTAATATGTGCACTCCCCATTTGCATGCCCTGGGATTCCACAAATATCACACAGAGGTTGAGCTGACTGAACTGAGCTACAGAGAAGCGCCACTATTTGACATAAATCCAGCTAGCTATCTACTCAATAATTCCACTTGTCTTTGCCAGTGCATCATTTCGAGATAATGCATGAACACCAGGAACTAGAGGTGATACTGCTCTTTCACTTGACCACTAGAAGTGATGAGATGCCATACTCTCAATCAACTCAAATGCTTCATCAACTGTCGTGTTTATAATCCCTCCTCCAACTGCTGAGTCAACATAAGCTCTAGTCTGGTGAGTTAATCCTTTATAAAATGTTTGCAGCACCAACCACTGTTCCAAACCATGGTGAGGGCATAACCTTATCATAGTGTTGTATCTTTTCCATGCATCATACAGACTCTCACCATCATACTGTGCAAACTTGGTTATTTTGTCTCTGTATGCTGCAGCTTTGGTGGGTGGGAAATACCTTTCAAAAAATGATTGTAGCAGATGTTCCCAGGTGCCAGTCAGAGAAGGGGGTACTGAGTGTAGCCAGGTTCTTGCTCCATCCCGAGTGAAAATGGGAACAAAGAGAGCTTAATGACATCTGGTGGTACTCCATTATGCTTGAGAGTATTGCAATATTCAAGAAATGTTCTGATATGTTCATGAGGATCCTCTAGAGCAGAGCCACCAAACTGTGAATGATGCACCATATTGATAAGAGCTAGTTTTAATTCGGAGTTATTGGCGTGTATAACCGGTGATACAATTCCTGAAGAGATAGATTGCCCTTTTGGAATCCAAACATCCCTGAGCAGAGTTTCCTAATTGTCACCCATTTCTTCTGGTTTAGCTTCAATAGCCGAATTATCTTGTAATTCTCTTGTATGTCAAATTTTCATCAGGTATATTCCCTTTTTCATCGCCTATGGGCCTAACCCGACGATATGGGTTATGTGGTGCATACTGCATCAGGTAAGGGCCTACCACAGATTTTTCGGTGCATCGCGTTTGGGTGACCTTTGGCCACGGAAAATCGGACCGTTGTAGAAGAGTTTTTGGGAGGTCGTTGACTGCTGATGTCATGCAAACTGACACGTGGCAGACGCCGTTAACTATCAGTTAACGCCGTTAACCGGCTGAAACCCCGTGGTAGATGGTAGGCCCACAAAAGGCCTGCTACGCCTTAACCAGGACGGCCCATTTAGTTTGCAGGCCGGGCCAGCTGACTTAGTTTGACCGGTCAACTATATAACTGGGCTGGTCAATTAGGTATGTGGGCCGAGCATAACTTCTAGGGTTGACTGGTCAAAATTTAAATGGGCCGGCCCACTAAGAACATGGGCTGGTCCGAATGTCTTCGTTTGACAGGTCAATAGGATGACTGGGCCGACCTACTGAACACGTGGACCGGGCCAAATGTCTAAGTTTGACCGGTCAACACAATAAATGGGCTGGCCCAATAGTCAGGTGGGCAAGGACGAATGTCTTCGTTTGATAGGACAACAGGCAAACCGGGCCGACCCAATCAGCATGTGGGCCGAGCCGAATGTTTTTGTTTGACCGATCAACAGGACAAACGGGCCGGCCCAATAAGCACATGGGCCGGGCCGAATGTCTTGGTCTGACCGATCAACAGGATAAACGGGCCGACCCTTTTAGGTGGTGGGCCGGGCTAAATCCATTTATTTGACATGTCAACTGATAATATTAATGGCTCATTTTGTTAATGGGTCGGCCCTGTGTAAAATTTTGTTCGGTCAACATGTTGACCGTGCCGGCCCGTGGTGTGTCGGCCCATTAACCCACTACATAATAT